>NW_018405184.1:21761-103310 GCF_002113885.1 Mizuhopecten yessoensis
AGACGCTTTGGTGTGCATCTGTGTCCATCAGTCTGGTAAAACCTATGACCGCATAGGTGGAGGACCACACACTTGTGTTTTTCTAACGAATCAGAAAACACAAGTTTATTGCGCGGACGAATATATTCCCGAGTGTGCGGAGCGCACGAGTGAATATATACGTCCGCGCAATAAATGATTCGTTAGAAAAACACAAGAGTGTGGTCTTGCTTTTATCACATACCTTCCGTATTTGGTAGAGATCGATACAAAGATTTTATAAACTTTGATATTTTTTGCAAATATCGGGAACTTTTCAGTTCGCCATGACAATCAAGCACGTATGGGACGAGATGCAACGTCGGCTACGTGAACTGCGAAATCAGCCTGGAACGTTGTATGAGCTTCCCGTGCGTTAGTTTGTATCTTGAACGGCATTCCCCGTNCGCTGGGTATAACCGATATTGTCATTGTGAACCGGCTCAGTATGAATTATGTGTTTGTTGTTCCCTCGCGTTAAAAACAAATTATTACAATACATTTTAAAGGGGGTTTTTGACCGGTTTTTCACCTATGCACAGTTTCTTTTTTTTCCCCCGCAAGTTTATTTTTATATTTTGATCAAATAAAAGGAATAGATATTTGCTGTAAGTTCTGTCTCAACCGGACACCATAGAGACCATATAATTTACTTGGTTTGCAGAGAGTTTCCGACTGGAGAGATCCTGCTTGATTTATATATCTATCTCTCTGTTTCGTTTGTTTATTAATGCATGAACTTAAATTTTCATTTTCAGCGTAAACTGATATTTGCCCCATTCGTAAAATGAAAGGATCCTTCCGTAAGGTTAAAGGAAGTTTGGAATGTTTTTCTGCATCAAGTACAGATTTATCAAAATCCCTGTCATGCGTGGAATCAATCAGATCTCAGAAAGCCAGGATCAAAAGAAGTCTGAGGAAACGGAAACGTGGCGACATGATTAAGATGATACGAAAAGGTTATCTGCACTACGCCATATATATAGGTAAATATATCTAATAAATCATGACTTAAAACACGTTTTCCATGTTTACAAAGTATTTCTGTCGTCATGCAATCTTTTTATTCAGTTCTCATATATGTTAACCATTCGTTCACCAATGTGCAAAGGTATGGTGTTGTTTAATACGAAACTGTCACTGAATGTGTAATGTTATAGTCTTGAACGGTATAGTTCGAAACTAATGATAGGCATGTACGTTTCCATGGTTACAGTGGAGACACAAATATGGATACACACCAGTCAGTTCGTAGAAATTACCTGTCCTGCTTTCCGGACACGATTATAAATAGTATCCAATGCTAGGATTAGGTGCACACACATATGTCATTATGTATACTCGCATCCCGGATCTAATTTTAAATTTTACATTTCAAGGAAACAGACCAGAGTCATGTAGCCTTATTAATTATGCATAGATATTGACGTACCGCATTTGAGATCGTACTTAGCCCGTGACTTGTGTGTCGCTTTGTTTGCGAGTTTGTGTTTTTGTTTTAAATCGAACCATTTTGGTAAGGCGATGATTGCATGGAAACCAGTTAGCAAATCAGAATCAAATAGCTTAATTGATTATGCATAGATACTCACTTAGCCTGAAACTTTCCAATTGGTATTTGCTAACAGTTTCCATTGAAGCCGGTTAATTTAAGGGCGATATCGAATTGAAATGAATACAAATTGTAATAAAAAAATGTACACGAATGCGTTTGAAAGGAATTGTTGCTACAATGTATAGCATCACGTTATAAACATTTAATGCAGAAGCCGTTATTATTTTCTTTTAAAAAACGATTAGCATTTGTGATCCTACTTTGAAGTTCGGCTTTACTACATTACACAGGCAGCGACAAGATCGTTGATTTAGTCGCAGATAATGGTGGTGACGTTAGCTCACGTAATCTATACGAGACTGTTGGTGACAGCGAATGTGCGATCGACAACTACTTGGACGAGGAGCGCAGGTATGATGCTTCAAATTCTATCAAAATATTGTAACAGAATGCTCTGCAGACTAACTCTCTCGTATGTTTACGTAACTTTATCACGGAAATGGCCGAGACATTCTGGTTTGTACTGACCCAACCATTTCCAATCGTCGTCGATCGTGAAACAAAAGTGGGAACGATTTGTTGAAATGACAGATATGGCTCTCAATAGTGTTTTTTTAACTGATGGTTGATATAAAGTCTGTGCGGTTCGTATCGGTATCATAACCGCTAAAGTACTGGTTAAAGGCACATAGTAAGTATCTGATCTGCCGACACCAGACTTGGTCGACGGAATCCCATTCTGAAGTATAATATTATGAGCAATTCGGCTTGTCTGAATACAAGCATGTGTCGACCGTCCCCTCAGGAAATAGATCTGGTCAAGAAACTTGCTTAAATTTATGTCCGAAATGCTATATTGGCACTGTTAATTTAAGTACATGAGCATTACGATAAGAACTGCACACGCGTTTTTAAAATTCAATATTTCAAGCTGCAAGGTCCGACTTTCTCTCATGAGCCATATCCAATCTTTCATTATCGTCTGCAGTGAGGTATCGATCGATGACAAACTGAGGAGTGAGGAGGCAATGTCGAATACTAGTTCCGTCCAGCTCTCATTTGATTGGCTCAATGCCAGTCACGTGAAGACCTATGTGTAGGCGGGGCGATTGGCATATGCATAGGACGGTCAATTGAGCTGTATCCCTCGGGACATTAACATGTTGTTGTCTAATTACCAATAGGGGTACACATACAAAGACATTATTAAAATAGCCACACAGCTGTACAATTTTGTGTCAGAAATATATGGTATCATCGTACGATAGCCTTTCACTAGGATAGTCACATCGCGCCGTTATTCCGAGTACAGTTACAGTGTAAATTGCCTGAAAGGATCATTGCTACATCTCTGTATCAGCGGTAATAAGTATGATCATTGGAATGTTTAGAAAGTTTCTCGAAATATTTACTTCTACTTTAGAATATTAGATAGTTTCTTCCATCATGAAAAATGTTTTGACGGTTACTTTCAGTCATGATTTTTTTTTTATCTGGAACATATAATTATCGTGAACTGATGACCACCTATATTGGTTATATTTACAGTCCCTACAGAAAGAGGCGGGTTGTACAGCGGGCATTGTTGTCGATTGCGGACCAGCATATATACAGCCTAAGAACATACAACTGTGAACATTTCGCGACGTGGTGTCGGTATGGGTACAAATGTTGGCATCAGCCGTGTGAAGTGGCCGCCATGTTTGGAGCTATAAGTGAATCAAGCCTTTCCTCAAGCTGATGAACCCGTCTTTATATGACAAGGATGTTAAACTCCAATTAAAGTTAAATGAGATTTTTAACATATAAATATGTTTTGAAATATGTATGCACACGTCAGATGTTAATTCTTGTAGTATTAATTCATAGTAAAAATTAAATCCTAAATTTGCTATTGTGTATAAAATATTAAAAAAAAAACAGCAGTGAAGTGATCAGAGTCTCTCAAATGTATTGACACGTGACTTTATCATCCCGTAAAGAGTTCAGAAAAAAGTATTTTCCTGTTGAAACGACATATGTAGCAGAGACTTACTTTAGTATGCACTAAACGTGTGGTAAACCAGAATTTGCTAGGTATTTTTGTCAAACAAACTACATTTGTAATTGGTACCTACTTCGTTTTGTCGTTTTAAAGATGAAGTACTCATCGACATACCAGCAGGCAAATACTAGTGTATTTGCGGTGAGTATTAGCACGGAGTGGTTTTTTTTCACTTTCGATGATGATGATGATGATGATGATGATGATGATGATGATGATGATGATGATGATATTGTAAATTATGATGATGATGATGATGATGTTATAAATTATGATGATGATGATGATGATGATGATGATGATGATATGATGATGATGATGATGTTGTAAATTATGATGATGATGATGATTGATGATGATGATGATGATGATGATGATGCTTATATCCATAATTGTCACTTGTTTTGCAATTGTATATCGAATAAGTTGTAAAACTAATGGAAATCAATTCAATTGAATGCCAACACGTCACTTAGTACAATTTATGTTTTTGGGGGTGGTGTTGGGTTGGGTGGATGAGTTGTAAAAAAGTAAATTATCATAATAAGAAAAACAGAACCTCACTATGTCACGTTTCCAATTTTATTAACCAAAGAGTATATGCTGTAATATATACATATTTAATTCAATTGTCGTAAATATTGCTTTATCAATAACATCATAATTTTATTACCTATTTTTTTAGAAATGCATTAGCAAACCCTTGTGTCATAAAATGAATGTCCTTCTCGAATAGTTACATTGTTGTCCTTTGTGTACTAAAAGTAACCCTTAGTATAATATTATTACATAATATGACTACTAGGTTAGGCCAGACATAAAACGTATGTTTCCTGTAACATGTTGGAAAAAATTAGTGTAGGAAAGCAGGTAACAAATTTTATTTTCAAAAATAATTTTATATATTATATAGAAGGGAGATCTTGATTTAAATAGGGCTTCTTTGGTACTTGCCTTAAAAAGTTAAGGGTAGGCACAACACATAAGGGAAGGTAGGGTTACCGGAAACATGAAATATTTTTTGTTTGGCCTTATTAAAGATATACAAGTGTATGTCCTATTTGTTACTGTTTTACCACAAAATACAATAAAAGCCTACCTTACATGTGTGTTGGGAAAATGCTGTACAACAAAATGAAGTTGTCAAAACCAATTGGTTTCTCACACAAAAATTGATTGGTCACACACCCTGAAACAATAATGGACATTTAATTTCATTAATAAATACTTGTAATAGGACATCACCAATGAAAACAATGACAACAAGTAAATTTCATTTACTTTGTAAATCACTGCTCACATAGAGAAATTGACCGAAATTAATATTTTATTTTACTCAAGTAAAATATTTTCAAATGGAAGTCAACAATTTTGAAAACTAGAGTAAGGACATTTTTAAATCAACAAAAAGAAAATTTTCAAACTGTGTTAGTAAACAAATATGAAGGCAGTCATCGTTTCAGTCACTGTTACTAAATAATCTTTATTTTTCATTAATAAAAATGATGCCAAATAGTTTGTTTACATAGTGTAAGACATGGTATTTGAAGGATCTCTGTACCACTGCCAAAAACTAAAACACTGGAAACTGGTTTTTTCCGGCATGACTACAGCTTTTATAAATATAATTTCTGAAAAAAAAACAACATCTGGGAGTCTTATGAAAAATTGATAAACTACAGATAAAATAAACAAATAATAAAGATACAATTAACAAAGTATAATCACCAACAGTGTTCTGTGTGTAAAAATGCATTGTGGCCAGACCAGGTTTCGAAACCTGGACCACAGATTGTAAGACTGTCGCTCAAACCAATTGAGCTACCTAGTCTACGAAAGTTATATACAGATAAAAACTAAGGGTATATACGAAAACCCACAGTTGAATCTCTAGTGTTTTGGAATCAGCTTGACAGGGATCCTTTAATTTTCAAAACGATTAAAAAAATAAGAAGTTAAACGGATATGTCGCGTGCCGGGCAGATATGGCGCTTGCCGGGCGGACATGGCGGATACCGGGCGGAAATGGTTTTGTCCGGAATATGGGCTATGCACAGCTAGAATAAACACACATGCAAAACAAGCCATATCACAGACGAGTATATGATTCTATATACTTCAAACTGGTATATGACATACATAACTCATATATAAATTAATGTATGCACTTGGAATGTTTTTACGCAAAGTCGAACTAATGACGTCACCTCCGGTTACGTTTTTTTTTATAAAGGATGTCACAGCAGAGATTTCATGGAAGGGCCAATCCTTGGAGAACGCATGGTCGATGGCATCAATAAGAATTACGAAGAGGAAGACAGACAGAAGGATGAACAGACCAATGACGATTCCAATCACCAAGAAACCCACTTCATTTTTACTCACCTGAAAAAGTAATGACATAATATGGAGGAAACTTACTTTCAAGCGTCGATATGTCATATGACAATGAACATAATTACTGTTGAAACTTTTCAATAATGTTAAAGTAGTAGCAGCAAAGAAAAGCTACAAGAAAAATTACTAAGAGATAATTTATTCATGAATTTTGAGTTGGTTTTCGCTGAATCATTCGACAAATCAATGCCAGTCTATAAACATTTATCGTTGGAAATGTTTTATGCTTGTGTAACCTGAGATAAAACATGAAAACAAGAATTAATTTGATCGCTTTGTCAGATTTAGGGCAGTATTCTTGATAAATTCTATTAGATCTTTGCGCACTACTTTAATTCAATTAGTTCTTACTGAAACGTTAAAGTATAGGTTACCTGGTGTTGCTCCCAGTTTGCTCCATACCTCTTCCGTAGATAATTTTCTTTGAATTTGTTCCATCCCTGTCAATGTATCAAACCGTTCGTTAGTACTTTGTATGATATAAACATATACTGGTTTAAATAAATAACGAAATATACAACAAAATTACACAATAGCAAAATAATGTTGTAAAATAAGGGTCAGATTATAAGAAATATAGATACGGCTTCATTAGGACAAAAAGACTCAATATTTGTAAACAAAAACATGGAAAATATAATTTCAACAAATGCAACCAAAAATATATAAATCGTATTGTTTAATTCCGTATAACTAACTTACATCTGCCAATAGAAACTGGAAGATGGTTAGTATACCTCATCAGGATCGAGTTTGTGATTCACGACATTGGTGATAGATAACATTATTTATTTCTTTGTATAAACACGAACCAGTGTGTCGACTTAGAATTCTTACTCCAAACTACTATTGTATGTATTCTGATTTGCGAATAATGTTTTTTGAAAACTTACAACATTAAAAAGCCAAACGTGTTTAAATTGATAGGACTGCTGAGTGACGTAGCGAACTTAAGGGGATTTTAAAAATTGCAAATTCGAGAAGAACCTTATTGTGTGTAATGTGGTTTATTACATACTTACTAATAAATACGGGCTTTTTGTATATGCGATACGACACAATTGCTCTTACCCATATCAGCCCCCGCCGTATCACACCCCAAAACCCGTACCAGCCCGCAAAACCCGTATCACACCCCTTTTGGAAATTTTCGTTTTTCAATATTTCAATAGAAAAATATATCATAATATAGTAGCTTTTATTAGTAAGTATGTAATTAACAGAATAAAGCAACCCTCAACCAATATCAGCCCTCGGGCCTTCGGCCCTTGAGCTGATATTGCAGTCTCGGGTTGATACTGGGTGTGATATGGAAAAAGGCATGTATTATTCTCTATGTAATGTTATGTCGTATTATGCATTGTAAACGCCACACTTATGTTACTTCGTAACTGATGATTATTTTTTTTTATTAATTTATCACCGGAACTGATGTTAAAGCTTGATTGAACACAGAATCAGAGTTTGAGCATTAGAACGGTTCAGTGAATACTGGCCCAGATTTCCTTTTTATTTAAACGAGCTTCAGTACCGTAATTAGTTGATAATATTTCCGTTAATTATACGCGTTTTTCCTGACTTCATTATTTCTCATGTGGTTTCAATACATTTTGGTATTTCGATGCAAATACAAATAATCTCCCTTGCCCCCTTCACTCCATAGGACAATTTACCAATGCAAAAAGTGCATTCTTTTAAGGAACGAGTAGGGCTATTATCCAAACTGAAAATTACAGGGTTCACATCGTAGTGTTGCAATTCTTATTCACTCATTTTTTTATTTTTATTTCTATAACTTATTTTAATTAACATATCTATTGTTCAATGTTTTCATACACAATTCATGATATTTAATATAATTATTTCTATTGAGAGTAAGTTTGTTTTGTTCATTCGAGGATAGGCTGTGATATTGTCAGATGACAACATTGACAATAATGTGTGACAAGGTGTTAATTGTTTGAAATCGAGACATGTTAAAATAGTATAAGGAAGTACGCACGTTTTGATTTCATTTGTTTTAAGAATATATAGTTTACGGACTTAAGCAAGGCTACTTAATGTATACGGCTTTAGTTAACGTCGTAACTTTTTATTGCTGAAACAATCAAGAACT
Organism: Mizuhopecten yessoensis; assembly: GCF_002113885.1. NCBI lineage: Eukaryota > Metazoa > Mollusca > Bivalvia > Pectinida > Pectinidae > Mizuhopecten > Mizuhopecten yessoensis. Next base: position 29,892 of record NW_018405184.1, read on the forward strand.
ATAAAGAGACATGGGAAGCAAACTGTTTTAAACACATCATTAATCTTCCACTGCTTTGATATTATAAAAAAATCATCTGAATATTGCATTATATTATCATCTGAGGCATTTATTTCAACAGCGTCGACAATATGGATGGGAGGGAACTCTGATACACTTAACTTACTTGAAATTATTAAAAGTCAAACAAGAGGAAGTACATGACAAACTGTGTTAATATATATGTGCCAACTGTTTAGATATCGTTTATTAACTTTAAACGTTTGTGATAGAGTGTATGCTACAATGGCCGATAGCAGCCGACACAAAACAACTACAATATAAGACATTTATGTACATGTACACTTTTTAAAAACTGTACATGTACACAATACAACTACAAGTGCTATTAACATTCCTTAACGGTTTGGATCAACTTGATATTTCACACGTGTCTGATACGGCGGCTAATAAACGACAAGGACATTACTAGATTCCCCAGAAGTCAAACAGTACTAGACGGTCACAAATCAGAGGTATACCAAATATCATATAATTTGTATGTGAATTTTGGAGTAATGGTTGGAGACAAAACAAAAACATGTAGTTACTTAATTTGTATATAGAATTATAATTTTAACTCAATAACCCCAAATACGTAATTTAAAGTGTTCCATGTGACATATTCACAAGTTTGGAGGCTATTGCCTTGGGTATAAAACACTAGTTATTTCTCTCAGAACAATCTACATACAACTTTTGTTACAGTAAGTATTATATTATATTTGACTTTAGCAATCAACTATTCACACTGAACAAGGCAACGTTCTACTTTATGACTCCAATCCATACATTAGGTAAAGCCCACATAGATATGCGTATAACGATGGTTTATGTCTGTTACATTTCTTTCAAATTAAAAATAGGAAATAAGACCAATCAACATACAAAGAAAATATTAAGAAAATTAAACACTTGATAATTACTCATGTCAAACTTTTCTAGTATATCCATTTTCAGGTGATGATATTAAGTCGCTTTCAAGCATCAACTAGTGAAATATTTTGTACAGTCTATGTAGCAACACTGTGTGGTGACCTCTATCGCCTCTTCGCTGATTTATGAACATATTCCCTTTCCTTGTCGTTTGGTCTTTAAATTCACCGCCGCATCAGGCACGTGTGAAATATCAAGTTGACCCGAACCGTTAAGGAATGTTAATAGCACTTGTAGTTGTATTGTGTACATGTACAGTTTTTAAAAAGTGTACATGTACACAAATGTCCAATATTGTAGTTGTATTGTGTACATGTACAGTTTTTAAAAAGTGTACATGTACACAAATGTCCAATATTGTAGTTGTATTGTGTACATGTACAGTTTTTAAAAAGTGTACAAGTGTACAAATGTCTTATATTGTAGTTGTTTTGTGTCGGCTGCTATCGGCCATCGTAGTATGCTTACTGTAAAGACAGACAATGCCACGAGAAATGTCTGTCTGGAGATACCATTGATTATTTTTCAGAGAGAGAGCAAATATCGCATAGCAAGGCTATGAACAAAGGACAGACATGGACTTCAAGCTAAGTTTCATTTCGGTATCTATTTGACAATGGGTGGTGGAAACTGATCTTGAAAATTATGCCAGTAAACCGTATATCTTTCCTATAAAATCATATCTTTCCTATAAAATCATAAGTATTTCAGCAATTTTCTTCTGATGTCATGTGATAATTTGACATTATTCTGAACTTATACCTCGCCACTCGGCCAGGAGTCTTAATTTTCGAAAATAGTCGAGGTGTTCGATGTGATTTTGAGGTATACCAACACATATATCATATGGTGTAGTATTTAAGAATGCCTGCACGTAACGTAAAATATAGATGATTAAACTTAAGTTGAATCATATAGTTCTGATGCCGGCTATACGTTCTTATATCAAACATGTTACCGAAAACACCGGCACTCAATATATTTCAGGTTATATGAACATGTACCTATATACCGTATACTGCCTCTCCCAGTCACCGTTCGCATCTTAATGATACTACCTGACAAAGCCCGATCATCTGACACCGTTGTGTATATGTGTCTGATACACGCCGCCATGACACACCTGTTCGAAATACACACCTGTCGAAGTCGTCCAGATTTAAAGAAACTGAATACGTCTTTCAGCGTTTCATAGTGTTCTTGTATGTCGCGATCTAGGTTGTTTGGCGGCATTATGAATCCCTGTGTATTCAGGTCAATGTTCGGCCATGTTAGTTTCGTTCTGGTGCATAACTGATTACATGCCTTTTTGTGCATACGGGTAGATAGGGTAAACATTACCGTGCTATTCATAAACCTTACTCAGGTTTTAAGAGTGCTCTCCCTTACTGCATGGGCCGTACTGGAGGTTTTCTTTGTTTTGTTGGTTTGTTTTAGACAGCGTTGAGGTTCTAGTTTCTGAGACCAGAATCAATTATTAACGGATGAAATAGCTCAAATATTTTTGTATACGATCATATCTTTAGAAATAAGAACTGCGACCCGGCCCACGTTGTTATTTCGCAATATTTTTTAAATAGATTTGTGGCTCTAAAGGATACACGTACCACCGCCCAAAACTGGTAGTAAGGATTGGCAACTGTTTTTGTTCGGCATGACTATGGCTTTGATCGATCAGTTCTGAAAAGAAAACCGCAGAGCAATGTACCAAATGTTGGAACAACCATCAATGTATGGTAGAATAAACCAAACAATTATAAAATGTGATTCTTGCTGACTCTGGAGGGAATGTCTTAACCCTACATACATTTTATTGTAGTTGATAGATTTTGAAATCGATTTTTCCCAAGTCAGGGTGTCATCAATACATACTCGAAGCAGCTTTGTATGCTAAACATTCTGTGGGTTTGAGCTAATAACTACAATAGTAAGACTTTTTGTAAGCCTTTGTTTCCAACAGAGACGTGTATACTACGTCTCCATGGCCAATTAACATGACTTTGGTTTCCTAAGTATTAATATTCATAGCACACCAGTTTTGCTCTTGTATAAACTAACTCTTTAGGTATGATTCAATGACATTTATATTTGTTGTGCATCTCATTTCTACCATCCTTGAAAAAATATTTTCGTTTTACAATTAATTTCTCTGTATATTTATACAAAGACAATTCTAATATGAAAATACTACCAGTGATGTTGCACACCCTTTTTGAGAAACCATGAAAGCACCAACACTGATGATTTCCTCGACGTATACGTTTCTACGGAAATGTTTTGTAAATTAGGAAATAGGCAGGCAACTCAAAGTAAGAGAGATGTCGATCGCGTTTCCGTATTCTTTTTCGTCGAAGATGCAATATAGATATTGGTTCTGTTTACCCAAACCTATGATACAAAATGAAAACTTCCATTAACATACATGTTCCTTTATATGAACAAATTTGTATATGGTTTGATTGACGTATGGTTTTCGATTTACAAGGGGTATTCAATATTTTTGTCACTTCGCAGTTTCCACCGTGTACACTAGTTAATAAACTATCAACCATTTCTACATGCACAAGTTTACATCGTCTTCAGTCTCACCCATTCTTTATTTCTGTACATCTCACAGAAACAAATCTGTCTCAGTTTATCCTCCAAACAATAGCAATGCGCCAAATGAAAATATTTCAAGTTTCCAGTCAAGCGCATTAGAACACACATTCACTATCAACTACGTAAACACTTTCGTGAGGAGATATATGTTTTCAGTATTTGATCGATTTTAGGCGCGTTATTTGACTAAATAGCCTTTTCAACAGGAACAGCTCATACACGTATTTCAAATTATGTCTTTCCACGAAATCAATGTAAGATTGCTTCGTTGATACTGTAAGTTATTAGAAGAAGAATATATGTGGTTGGAGACATCAAACAAAGCTGCTGAAAGATATGATTGTATTTTTTAAAAGATTTTGCCACTAAATTACCTAATAAGCATCGCTGTGTCACTCATGAGGGTTTTCAATGTCATACAGTGTAATCACGTTTTACTTCAATGAAAGATTAAAGCCAAATGAAAACAAAAATGGTTGTATTTGCCGTTTCCCCACCGAGCCTATGTTTTCCTGTCGACCCTAGAAATCGTATTGGTTTCCCAAAGTAGCAACCGTTTCCTTTACATGTATTATCTCCCAATCTGGAAGTAAATGCAAATAAATGAACTTGCTGGAATGTAGTACGATATAAAAGAATATCATGAAACAATCAGGAGAAATGACAAACTAATTTATTGCTGGTTTTGTTGAAAACTTTGAGTACAAAAACTCCATTAAACGATATTTGTAACTTCATTATAATGGTGCGTAGTCAAGTTCAAGTTCTTTATCACTTTAAATCGGCTGACTTATCAGTTATAACATATATACAGAACAATATGATACAAAGACAACATACAATATGATACACACACACACATACTTTGGAGAGTGAACACCAACCAGAAATCAGCTCAGATCTCCTTTTGTTTGCTTGTATTGAATACTTGCCAAGATTTCTAATGTCAGATAAATTCTCACAAGTAATTAGTTCAATTAATTTATACATGCTTGTATGTCTTATATAATTTTTCTTTATCAGTTTCAACCTTACATCAATATAGCAAGGACATTTTTAAATGAAATGGAACTCATCCTCGACATCATTCAGGTCACATACTGTACTCAATCTGTTTTGTCTTTCAGTACTATTATATCTGTCAGCTGTGTCATGTTGATAAACATTGGTAAAATGAATGGAAAACCACTGAAGCCCGTGTAAAACACTTGACAAAACCACTGAGTACAAAATGAATTCATGGAGGCAAAAATCAGAAACCCAGCCGTAGTGTACTTCATTGCATCTGTCGGCATGACACTTTCGTTCAGGGGAGATTTCATTTTCATTTCCCTTATACTATATAGTCTCAGAATTCTAAAGCCCAATTGGGGCTCTCCGACTTCGATATTTTTGTCTTCTACTTATCCAAATGGAAGCCCTGTGCATTGGTGTTTTTCATATTTGCATGTCATTATGAAATGATAATTTGAAGTGCTGCATCATCTTACAAAATGAACACTTGTCAAATGTCCAAAGATGATTCTTACACCCCAACAAATAGGCCAAATTACAATGGTATTGCTTTTTGTAAAAATACAACAAAACAAAATTTTGTGTTTCATGTACAAACTTTATTAAAACAATAACATATATTTAAAACATTCATGCAAAGATTTTCTTCACCAGAAAATAACAAATAAAAAACCTAAAATACAACGTTTTTCCTACGTACCTACCCTATTGTTTTGAAGCGAAACAGGAAACAAACATACATTTTTATTTTATCAAACAAAAATAATTCCATATATCTCGTTTACATACTGTAAACCTGTTATTGTAATTTGAATTAACAAAACTGTTAAAAACACAATGAATGGGGTCGATCGGACTGAATCTGATAAAACGCCTTTACTCTTGGATCCATTCTATCTCAATCATACAAGTTAATTTCTCTAAAGTACCCCATATAGCTTAACGCACACAGGCACCAATATATATACTTAGTATCTCATCTAGTGTCATAGCGCTACGCATAGTTTGTACTTGCACAACTGCTGTATGGTCTATGCAATCTATTTTTATCTTAAATGCTCTTACAGTAAATGTTAATAGTTCCTGCTTGCATAACAACTCAATGGCACATATCAGCTATCAATTTTCTTAAATATCATTACAGTAAATGCACTAAGTTGCTGCCTGTACGATTGCTGTATGGAACATGTAACCTATCATTTTCCTTATTACCCATACAGCAATATTTCGTAAAGCTGTGAAATAATATTATGCAACATCAGATAAACTTCAATTAGATACGTGACATATATAAATCATATATATCTTTCCATTAACGGGCTGGGAATGATTTCATTCAAGGTCGAACTAATCACGTCAAACCCGATTGCACCTTTGCATGAAGAAGGATGTCACAGCAGAGATTTCATGGAAGGGCCCATCCTTGGAGAACGCATGGTCGATGGCATCAATAAGAATTATGAAGAGGAAGACAGACAGAAGGATGAACAGATCAATGGTGATTCCAATCACACTCAAACTTAAAGTAGTTTTACTCAACTAAATAAATAACATCATAAATTTATATGAAGGAGCAAACGAGTTAAGTTTCGAACGTTGAAATGACAGTTTCTATATACACTGTTAAAGTTTTACAATACATACATTCGGAATGTATAAAGGTAATATCAGCAAACAACTACAATTTAAAATCGTTTCTAAAACCTTTTGAAAATACAGACTATAGCCATGATATGGTCTAGCACACGCCGAATGGCATAAAACTCCCGGAATCGTCCATCAAGTCTCAAATCCTCTTCGATTCCGTCAATAGTTAAGGAAATGGCGATCCCGGTAATCGTCTGTAGGGCCCACACTATGAAGAGCACGCTTGCCAAAAACCTAATCTTCAATGTCGGCTATAGCAAAAAAATAAAAGAAGAAAAAAAGACAAATTGAATTACAAAATATAACTTCTGCCCATCATCGGGATAAATGTTGTCGCCATTTTAATATGTCATTAAATTAACATGTTTGTCAGCGGAACATTATCAACTGCCAAAACACATTCGGCACATTACATCGCATCAGGTAAGTGCACAATTATTTAACGGACTGTTTGTGTAGCTTTCTTAAAATATGTTTTAATTTTAAAGTATACCATTAAATTAACATGTTTGTCAGCGGAACATTATTGACTGCCAAAACACATTCGGCGCATTACATCGCATTAGGAAAGTGCACAATTATTCAACGAACTGTTTGTGTAGCTTTCGCAAAATATGTTTGAATTGTTAAGTGTATCTTCGGTATACTATACTTTTCCTGCTCTTTCCAAATGATGTTTGGGTTAATCTTTACGTTATCAAGAAAACCCCACTATAATTACTGTTGCATTAGTAATGTTATTGTCGTTATTTACTGTATAAGAGATGGGAGGAAACAATAGTCAACTATTATGTACGCATGGAGGATACGAATATTCTACTCGGGTGTAGAATTTATTTTGCTCCAACCCGAGGCGTTGCATTCGGTAAAATGTTCTATATCCCTCTGATAACATATGATAGACCCTGTTACCCTGCAGTAATTGGAGAATTATTACTCTACATACTAACGTGTCGATTATGTGTATATCGGCAAATGTTTATTCAATATTAGGTATATCAATGTACAGTAGTATATACTGATATGCGTTGACATGGTTAATTTGTTGTTGTTTTGGCTTTTGTGTCAAGTATATATGTAACGAATAAGACTAGGATGGAGGATAAAAATATTCTGCGCTTGGTTGTAGAATTTGTTTTGTCTAAACCGATGTGTTGGTTCTGTTACTGTGTACATGGGCGGATTGGTCAAGTGGTTAATACTTCGGCCTTCCACGCAGACGGCCGGGGTTCGATCCACGAAGTCGTCGTACGCATGGAATATCAGAGAAAGTGTTTTTCTCCTGCCCACACAACTCCAACAACCCAGGTGGAGTTTAAAATTATCTGGGGTGGATGTTGCGGTATCTGTGCTGTAGCATTCAAGTGAGGTGGCACTATAAAAGATGCCGTTGGAAGCTCGTTCCCACTACAAAACAGAACACAATACATCTCCAGCACACACGCAGGCATACAGACATAGGGAGATATTAGCCAGGTGACATAGGAATAGTAGTTAGCGCCCGATAAGGCAGCTCCTGCGAATTCCTCAAAATTGAATTAATTAATGTATATGCTAATTGTATTAATTGTATATCTATGTACTGTAAAGCGCTTTAGAGTGGCTTATGTTAGCTAGATAGGGCGCTATATCAAATGTTGTATATTATTATTATACAGTATCTCTTTTTGGAGAGCTATTACTCTATAAACCAGTAATGTGTTGATCATGTCTATTTTAGAAAATGTTTATTTGATATACGTTATATTATTTACACGTGTGCATTGGTATCTACTTATATATAATGTACTTTGAAATGTTATTAAGACAAACAAACAAACAAAAAATTAGGAATACTCAGTTTTATCTCATTACATTTTTTTGTACTTATGAATTTATTGCCTTTTCTGATACTGATGTTTTTTTAAATCGGTATGCGATTTGCAACGTAAAAACGCTGCCAGGATATTTCATTGGCCATTAAATTCACTTTTCAGCAAGGAGGTTGATATTTTCAACCTGCTGTGAACAACGTCTAAGTTTTTTTATATGGAAACGTAATGGAATATACGAACGTACTCATAATCCGCAATATATTACAGGTAAAAATATATAGAAACCTGTGTGTGTATGAGTATGTGCATGCTAAAGTTCGAAGATAATGTTTATCCGGTAATGAGGTTAAATGTAGGACTTCCTGTACTTACTTCTGGCAATGGATTTTCATATCCTACTTGGAGATTCCGTCTGTGTACATAGTCTTGCCAGTGGTGCCAGCCCTTGCAAGGAGAAGAAATGGTAAGCTTATGAACAGATTTATGTACAAGCCGCCAACGTCAGGACTCATCTAAGCAAGTGAAAGACACAAAATCAAAACACAAAACGCATCTAAAATAACTCTTAAGATATAACATTATTCAGATAGATATGTGATATTGATTGCTATACCTAAAAGCACTAGATATAAACAGTAATTCTCTGTAATGAGAAATCTTTAACTTTCGTTCACTAAATTATCTTAAATTAACATCATAAATTAGTCAAAATATTTGCTAGAAAAAAAACCACTTTATTTAAATAGGTGTTAAAACGCCTACACATACAGATGTGACCTTCGCGCTAATCAATTATGCAACAAGATCTTCTGCAAAGGAGCAAATTATAACGAAGAGTGGGAGAATTACTCAAAAACCACTGTAATGCATAACTGTAAATATCAATTATGCAATAATCATTAATGCAAATACACCTATGCAATCATCTTATATAAAATATCTTTTGTAATTATGTAAGTGAGCGTCATCCATTGAATTATTTAATGTGTAATACAGTATTCATAATAATGCTTTGTTTATGTCAGATCATGTTCATTTGTTTTATTGTCTACATGCCAAGGTACGTATATTTTGCTATTATTTAATATGAAAATACATTGTGATATTTTCATATCCCAAGATAGATTTCCCTATTGTTTACATGGCAGAGTAAATACATTGTCCTGTTTTTTATATGTCAAGATAGATGCAGTGTCCTATTGTTTATATTTCAGAGTAAAACATTGTCCCATTGTTATGTTTAAAAATTGAAGGGAAGGGATGGGATGAGTTGAGCAAGTTTGAGCAGATACTGTATACACCGAGTACCCAGTCTAGATCACTTTTGAATTTCATATAACAGTAAATTGTTTGTAGTACTAAATCGACACATTTAAGATTAGAATGCTACGATGTGACCAAAGCTGTTTCCCCTCAGATACTCAAGATGACTTGACCAAATGCATGCAGTTCGGCTAAGACCCATTTCGTTTAAAGGGGTAAGACATATAACATTGCTTAAATCCAAACCATGTTTGCTATTTCCTTGATTGATATTACTGCCATCAGTATTTCAGTCATTCTTTCTTAATAAGTGACTAGAGACATATATAAATGTTTACGTCTCTAGGGTGATCATTCATTTGCCACATTTTATCTGATTCTGTCAATCACTAACCGGATTATTTTTGGTAGACTATGAACAAATGAATGCATTTTTTCCGGTCTTAAATAAATGAGACACGGGTGGTCAACAAACATGCATTGCGCATGTTAAGTAATTCTGAGGCTTGCACTCAAACTGACCACATCTGGAAACACTATATACCTACATAAATAATTGGTTTGGTCCAAAATGACGATCTGCTTGAGATGTTTTCCAAACTATGACCCATAAAATATGCCAGTGTATCTACCGACGATGCTGTGGATTGTTTTAATTATGTTTAATTATTATCATTATTTCTTAAGTTTCTTTTTATAAAAGTAGGTTTTGTTTTTATTCAGTGTATATGTACATGACTCATTGGATATTATTTGCTACTGAGAGTAGAACTTCTTCTTTTTTCGAGAATTGGCTGTGATATTGTAACATGACAACATTGACGCTGGCGTGTAGCTAGGTGCGCATTTTAAGGTAAGGGAGGTAACGCTTCTTGATTTCATTTTTTTCTTCAGTAGAAGTGTTCTAGGACATGAGGAAAGCCTCGTTTTCACTGCCTTAATACATCAATATTCATCTGAGTTATTGCATTATAATTTGTAGTATTGCATCATTCCGTTCTAGGTAATATACTAGCGTCGACACTAACGAAGGGAGGGAACTCTGATGAACTTGGATTTAATAAAACCTAGCTTAAGGAAGTAGATGTCGTGCCTGACGTTTAAGAGATTAATTTAAAAGTATAAGTTTAAGGTATAGTGTATAAAAGAAGAACCCAAACATGCAAGGTGACAAGAATGATCATCCTGGAAATATTATTGATTATGTTTTAGAGAAAGCAAATGTAGCGAAAATGTAGCAAAGCTTGAGCGACATAGGATACGTGGCGAATCAAATTCTATATATGTATTCTGTTGATAGCTTGTTGTAGGAACCGATCTTGAAAATCAGGCTAGTAAAAGGTATCTTTCATATAAAATCTCAAGTATTAAAACAACCATTTTCTTCAAATTCAATATTTTGACATCATTCATATTTCTTAAACACTACCTGACACAGCATGGTCGTTGATCTGACACCATTGTTCAAATGTGTCAAATATACACCGCCATGACACAATACACACCTGTCGCAGTTGCCCAGATGCAAAGAAATTCGATACGTCTTTCAATCTTTCATAGTCATCTCTGTTCTGTGGCGGCATTATTATTCCCTGGGTTTGAAAGTTAATTTTCGACCATGTTGGTTTCGTTTTGGTGACAAGTTAACATTACGTGCAGAGTATGTACATACGGGTAGACAGGGTAAACAAACGTGCTATTAATAGCATTACTCAGCTCTAAGAGTGCTCTCCCTTACTGCTTGGATTGTAGGTGCGATTTGTTCAGACCAGAACAATGTTCAACTGATAGAATCTCATTATTGTGGACCACGGGGTTACTTCACAATAATGAGATTCCTATTATTGTTTTCACTAATTTACACATTTAAAATATAAAAATATTACACATTAATTAAAGTTGCACCATAATATTACTATTAGAAGTATCACCAGTAACGCAACATTCTTGTATTTTGTTGTGAGGTAATATAAAAACAGTAACGCTGACCTAGAGATCTCCGTGGTGGAAATACTGTAGTCAAGAAGAAAATATAGATATTTGGATAGGACATTAAACTTTGCTATAGTAAATGACAGCAAGCAAATTAGAGAAATGCTGAACATTTAAACATTGCTTTCTATATAAACCATACAACAACATAGATATAATTTATTTCGGTCTGTTTACATTAAGGAATTAGACAAAACGAACTCATTATTTAAAATAACATTTATTGATACACAAACAAACTATAATATGATGTTTTTGTTGGTTTTTTATGAAGGGCCATTCAACGCATTGGTCACTTCGCGATGTACATCCACCATACCATGTTCAAAAGTCAATAAATTATCATTTTTTTTATATGAACAAGATTACGTCCTCTTTATTGTCAATTAATTTTGATTGTTGTAGTACTCACGCGAAATATATCCTAGTTTATCTTCCAAACAATAGCCTTTAGTTAAACAGTTAAAGTAACACGTCAAGAAAAGCATATTATAAATACATAAACAGGTAATAAAATATAGATTGAAAAAATAATATTTGATTATAAATAGATCTATGAAGTGCGTTATATTGATGAATATTCTGCAGCGACACTGATAACACTTTATCGTTGGGTGAAGTATTTCAGGATTGGAAAGGGTTTTGTTTCTGTTACTCTTTATAGGTCGACCAAGGTCGATATTACAAAACTGTGTATTGGAACGCATGCCAAAATGGAGAACAAAAACAGTTCAATGCTCAAAATATTAGATATTACAACAGGAAGAGCTCATACAATTCAGAAGAATCGTTTTTATCAAACAGTGATACCACAAACTTTTGATAATTAGTATATTTCTATGTGTGCATTTCTTTCAATCTCACTTCAAATTAGACAACGAAGAATATTTTTCCTAAAGACTTACCTCTTTGTAAAATTGTTCCGAGAACAAACAAATCATTTGTTGCTATTAAGAAATATATAAAATACTAAGTAGCCCATCTATTGTCCTAGTGTTATACTTAGTTTCAGACTTCACACCTAGGTTATTGTAAGCTATCATTTTCTTAGTTACCCTTACTGCAACATTTCATTTTAAGTTGCAGTAAAATATTATCGTTAAAAATTAAAATCAAACCAGTAGTTTTAACGGGCTAGGAATGTTTTTATTCAAGATGGTACTAATAACATCACTTCTGGTTTTCATGAAGGATGTCAGAACAAAGATTTCATAGAAGGATCCCTTCCTTAGAGAATGAACGGTCGATGGCATCAAGAAGAGCGTGAGGATTCTAATCGCATTCAAACCTAATCCCTTTATAACTTAACTCAAAAATAATATCATAAATGTATATGCAGGATACTTTTGTAAATGTTTTTATTTTCAAACGTTAAATGAAATAGATCAGTGAATACATACACTGGTTAAAATTTTCAATAAATACATTAGGTATGTGAACAAGTGATATCAGCAAATAAACAATGGAAGAAAATTAATAGGAAACCATATTATGCCTGCATTATAATTTGATTTAGCTACACTAAGACGATACCATCTATTGCATCCTTTAGAGAATAGAATGCATTTTTAGTAAATGGTAGCACACGCGGAATGGCATAAAACTCCTGGAATCGTCCTTTTGACGTGAAATCTTCTGTGATTGCATCCGTAGTGAAAATGACGGCAGCCCAGACAGTCATCAATATGAACCACACTATGAGAAGCACGCTTGCCCATACCTTAATCTTCAATGTCGGCTGAAGTAAAATATAAATAAATAAATAAAAATGGACCTACAAAACGCATCGTAGGTCCATAATTGGAATAAATGTATGGTATGTAGCATTGACTATTTTACTCAAAGAAACAAATTGCTGCGCGCAATCGAGAAATTACATCTCAATACATGCCTTATAGTATAATTCCTGGTGTTCCTTTCTATCATATTTCTACACACACACACACACACACACACACACACACACCCCACCCCCACCCCAACCCTAGTCATGCTCTTTCATTTTGTTCAATTTTGGTTTTTGTGTCAATTAAGAATTTATTATACTTTTGTTTTTGAATCCATTAGGTACAGTTGTATGTGTTCTTCTGTTATGTTGATTGTGTAAATCAGGAATGTGTTCTAATTTGGTTTTTGTGCCAATTACGGTTCATCAATGAAATTGATATGCTCACCATGCAGTGAATAATATATAAACTTTTTGATATGGAAATATTATCGAATATACGAGAGTACTGATAATCCCCAAAATATCACGGGTACATGTTGTAAACGGGTTTTTTCACTAATAGATGTAAGTTGTACATTTATCAGGCGATGAACTGGGATTTCCTTACTTACGTCTGACAATGGATGTTCATATCCTAGTTGGAGATAATTTCTGTGTATAAAGTCTCGCCAGTGTTGCCAGCCCTTACAGAGAAGAAGAACAAATGGTAAGCTAATGAACATATGGATGTATACGTCGCCAAAGCCAGGACTCATCTTAGCAAGTAAAATACAAAACACATCTGAAAAAGTAAACTTCATCAGAACTAAATACAAAATAAATTTAACCAAAAACTATAGAAATACACTGTAAACACAAACTGAGAATTTGACAGCAAATATAACAACTTAAAACGTGAAGATTACATCATAAAAAAATATTTTAAAAAGGAGATGAAACCGAAAAATATTTTGATATATAGTAAAAGTAATTGTATTGCTATAATTAACGATAATTCTCTTTGACTGTAAAGAGAAATCTTTAACCTTTATTCACTATTACAAAGATGTTTTTAATAACCCACATATATTAGACGTGTCGTTCGTTGTTGTAATTCCTACAAATACTCGAATGGTGGCGGTAAATTCTAGCAGACATTGGCGTATTTGGGCCGTTTTAGGGGTACTTTCTAATTATCTAACACAACTGAAACCTTGATAAACGTTTTTTAAAACGACCGTGTTCTTCAGAAGATATATACACTTAGAATTTGGTAGAACACGTGCTTATTATTATATCTATGTTGAAATAAATAGTTTCGATTATTTCTTAATTTACTTTTGTCGAGGACTTCTTGTTAATTCGATGCATTTGTTAATGATTCATGATATTGGATATTATTTGCTATTGAGAGTATTTCCTAATCATTTTTTTTTTCAAGGATAGGCTCTGATATTTTTACATGAAAACACTGACTGTGGTATGTAACTAGGTGCGCATTTTTGAAGTTGAGACTGTAAAAGTAGTGTAATGTAGCACACACTGCTAGATTTTAGTTGTTTCCAAAAAAGCAAATCATGGTTTTAAACAAAGTCTCTACTATACGGCTGTAGTAAACGTATTACCTTACTGTTCCTGTGCAAACTGATTCCATCACATCAGACTTTTGTCCACTGCATCGATAAAATATTATTTCATCGGAGATATTTTATTACAATGTGTGGCATTGCATCATTATTTTCTAAGGATACAAGCGTCGAAACTAACGAAAGGAGGGAATTCTGATAAACTTGAATTCAATATTTAAAGGCTAGCTAAAGGAAGTAAGTATATGATTAGCTGTATTTACTTTTATCACATAATGTACTGTGTTATCCAGTGAACATACCCGTCATATATTTGCGTATTAAACCATGTAATATTACCCATCAGCTCTGTTATTGGTTGTAAATTTTAATTGTGTCACGTCTATGACAAGTACATGACGTCACAGACTTACTCACTGGAGTCAAAAGGCCGGCTTTTTACATTTCAAAGTTGCATGAAAATTGTCGTTTTACACGAATAAGTGCCACAAATCTTGATTATATGATAAAACGGATCTTACATTCGTTTCATTTCATATGATGAAACTCGTCACGCAGTTTTCATTTTAGCCCACCATAGGCTCGCTATATTGAAAAATTGTAAGACTCGTTTCATAAATCTCATATGAAATTGAAACCCATGTAAGATACTATATATATATATATGCCAATCTTTCAAGGTAATATATTTTTACTAAATGTTAATGATATAGTCCTTGGTTAATGTAAAGAATTAGCGGAAGCATACAATGTCACAAGAAATGTTTGCCTGGATATATTATTGATCTTTTTTCAGACACAGTCAATATAGCGTATGTGAATCATTTTTCTGTACCTTATGTACCTTGTTGTAGAAACCTCTCTTGAACAACACGCCAGTTAAAGATATATTTCATATTATGTCAACAACCATTTTCTTCTAAAGTGATATTTGAACATCATTATCAAGCATTGAAATATCGAAATCCCTCGGTCAGGATTCTGAATGTCGAAATTTTCGATTTGGTTTTATACAGTGTAAGTATTATTACCAACACATATCACAAAGTGTAGTTATTAAGAACGTAAACGATATGCAAAGATAAATAAAATTAGCTGAATCTTGTGGAAATAAATAATTTATTATGCAAAATGAATTTAAAAATTAGACGTTCTGGTGTGTAGCTATACATGTACGTTCCTATATTGTACAGGTAATCGAGAACAGCGGCGTTTAGTATATTTTCAGGTTATATACCCATGTCTAAGGCTGCCTCTTTCAGTCACCTATTATATCTATAAAACACTACCTGACAAAGCCTGATCGTGTCTAATACACACCGCCATGACACACCTGTACTAGGTACATGTAATACATGTACCTGTCGCGGTTGCCCAGATTTCAGGAAATCGAAAACGTCTTTCAATGTTTCATAATAAACTTGCGCGTTACCATCTCTGTTGTTGGGTGGCATTATTCATCCCTGGGTTTACATGTCAATTTTCGGCCATGTTGGTGTCGTTCTGGTGACAAGCCAGCATTACGAGCAATAATGTACACAAGGGTAGACNGTGTCGTTCTGGTGACAAGCCAGCATTACGAGCAATAATGTACACACGGGTAGACAGGATGAACAAACGTGTTATTTATAGACCTTACTCAGCTCTTAGAGTGCTCTCCCTTACTGCATGGATTGTAGTTCCGATTTGTTTAGACTTGAAAAATGAACATGAGTGGACCCAAGGGTTATTTCACAATACAATTTTTATGCTGAATAAGTCAATGGTTCGATACATCTGTAAGTCTGATACGTTGTGTTTGAGAAAATATAGGCATACATGTATAGTCCCATCACCTTTCTCTATATACACTATCGCAGATCACTATTACTTTATATTCAACATATACATTATGTATATGTCACACTGTCANGGTGTATGTCTTATTTAAAAAATAAATAAAAAATAAAATAAAAAAAAAGGTTATTAGTATTTGGTCTTATGGGGGTCTTTAAGTTGTTGGGCTTATACTATATGTGTTTTATTGGATTTTTTCTTATATAAAAAAGGGATGGGGAGATCACCGGTCGTATCATATCATGGCATTGGTCTAGGAGGAGGGCGTATCGTATCCAGGCTGTCCGTTTTTTATATCCTACTCTATTTTGTTTTTTATTTTGTTCCTATATTTTGGAAGTCCGTCGAATCATCGATAATAAATGTAATCTAATCTATCCCTATCCTCTGTGTCGGCGTTAACGCGCCTACTCTTTCGACAATACACAGAGGGATTTTTTACGTGCAGGTTGGACCCTCCTACACGGGACACCGTTTATGGTCCCCTCCGCCGGACTGGGTAGACAGGATAAACAAACGTGTTATTTATAGACCTTACTCAGATCTTAGAGTGCTCTCCCTTACTGCATGGATTGTAGTTGCGATTTGTTTAGACTTGAAAAATGAACACGCGTATCTTAAGAAGAGTGAATTATGAGTGGAACCAAGGGTTATTTCACAATACAATTTTTATGCTGAATAAGTCATTGGTTCCATACATCTGTAAGTCTGATACGTTGTGTTTGAGAAAATATAAATATAGGCATACATGTATAGTCCCATCACCTTTCTCTATATACATTATCGCAGATCACTATTACTTTATATTCAACATAATGTATATATATATTTATATATATATAAATTATGTATATGTCACACTGCGACTAAATATGGACTCCCCTGCTGTGACTGTTAAATCCACTGCAGAATTGAGAGGCGACTAATGAGGGCATTCCGTAGGAAATTGAGATTTTTCACATTTACCGGGCCAGATTCCCACATGCACATGTTCTACGTTTTTGATATCTCGTCCCTTCTTTCTGGTGCTTATCTCTTATTGACTCACTTTGTGATAGTGCATCTTGCGCAAGAATAGGTCCTCTACATCAGCGTTCCTTGTCCGCGATGCTCTCAGGTTAATTGCTGCCTTCGGCTGTCTTTAGCCGAGGGGACTATTGGTTTTATATAATAGCTATATTTTCAATTATAGTATATCAGTTCTATCTTCTTGTAATATGATGTATATGTACATGTAACTGTTCTGTTTCACTGTGCCTTGATAAAGAAGCGGATCAACCAAAACTTGTCCACACTGTTGGAATTACTTCTTTGCCCAATATATATTTATATATGTATGGTCCCATCACCTTTCTGTAGATACACTATACATGTCTTGAAAATTCAGATTTCTATTACCTTATATATATAAAGTTATACCATTATAATATGAAAATATTACACCTAATGTTGCACCGATATATTATTATTAAAAGTATCACCAGTAACGCAACATTCTTGTATTTTGTTGTGAGGTAATATTAAAACAGTAACGCTGACTGCCATATCTGAACAACAGATCTGGAGATCTCCGTGGTGGAAATATTTTCGTTAAAATAAAAATAGTTATTTGGAAAGGACATTAATCTTTGCTATAATATACAATGTATGACGACAAGCAAATTAGATAAACGCTGAACAATTTGACATTTTCTGTATGTCCCACACAACAACACAGATGTAATTTATACATTTCGGTCTGTTTATCTGTTTATATAAACGAATTAAACAAAAGGAAATCATTAATTGAAATAACATTTATTGATACATAAACAAATTCTAATATGATGGATTATTTTCTTGATTGTTTTTGTATTTATGATGGACACGATATGCCTTGGTCACTTCGCCGTGTACATCCATCAAACCCAGTTCAATATTCAATAAATTATCAATATTTCTACATGAACAAGATAACATCTCCTTTATTTTCAATCAGTCTACATTGCTGTAGTTCTCACGCGAAAGGATAATTGTTTATCCCCCAAGCCGTGAGTTAAACAGTAAACGTTACACATCAACAAAAGCCTATTAAACACACACAAATGTACCGCTACATACAAGCAAATAATTACATAAACAAGTAATTAAATAGATTAAAATAATCAATGTGTATATGTAAATAAATGAATTAATAAATGAATAAATTGCGCAATTTTTATTTATTAAGTGTGTCATATCAATGAATATTCTACCGTGACACTGACAACACTTTATCGTTGGGTGAATAGTTTGAGGATTGGAAAGGGCTTTGTTTCTGATACTCGTTACAGATCGACCAAGGTCGATATAACAAAACGATGTATAGACACGCATGCCAAAACGGAGAACAAAAACAGTTCAATTCTCAAGAAGAAGAGCTCATATAATTCTGTAAAATTATTTTCATCAAAGATTGATACCACATGTTTTTGATAATAAGCAGAAGAATTAGTAACAGGTTGAAGACATCGAATCAGCTGCTCACAATTTTTGTCCCAAATTTCTACGGATGCATTTCTTTGAATCTGACTTCAAATTAGACAACTAAGTATGTTTTTCCTACAGACCTTTTTCTAAAATTGCCACGAGAACAAACAAATATTTTTGTTGCTATTAAGAAATATATACTAAGTAACCCATCCATTGTCATAGACTCAGGCTTGGGGCAATTACATTGGTAATTTAATTAATTAAACTACACATTACATTGTAAAAGTAGCATTACCATTACCATTACATGTTTTCTTAATGTAATTAATTACCATTACAATTACATTGCCAATGTAAGTAATTACCATTACACATTACTTTTATTTAATATTCTGGGTATATCATTTTTAATCCAAGCCAATAAAAATACAAGTTTAAATGACATATGTACCTTTATTTGTTATTAACCTGTTGTTTGTGCTTCATACAGGGAATTTACATCACTACATATATACAAAATGTATGTTTACACTCGCATGGTATGTAAATGTACTCAACTCTGGGAAGATGTTCTGCTCAGACAGCTTACACTATATGTGTAAACATGCATATTGCATTTTATCATCATCAGAAGTTCAAAAGTTTTGTCATTTAGACGGCATCTGTCTGGATGGAAAATCTTCCTGGCTAAACTGAATATTCTCTCTACTGAAGCTGAAGATGATGGGATAGTCAAATACTTGATTTTGTTTCGACAGAACTGGGTAATGGGCAGAGTGTGTTTGCCAAAATGACAAAGGGTCATCCTCCATGTCAATACAAAGGTTTTCGAGATATTTCTCTACTTTCTTTGGTGCCAACCCAGATTGGTGTCTTTCCTTGGGTAGATGGCAGAAAAACTGAAGTAATCCATCTTGCCTTGAAATACCCTGTTGTGTGTTTGGTAATTTAAAAATGGCTCAAATGTGGTTGTTCAAGTTTTCAAGTGAAGGTGTAATTCAGTGTTAGTACTGTTCACTATAGGTTCACCCTTACAAAGATAGAATGTTCTGAATGGTCTACCCTGTTATGATACATGTACTCACTGTGTGGCAATCTTTTGTTATTAAAATCACAAGTTACCTGGTCTCTGGGAAGGAGAACAATAGCTAAGCTATAAATACTTACATAATAAAGATTTACTTTGGAAACTTTCTGTTTGATTGAATTGTATAAAGGATGCATGAAACTTCAACACTAAGCATTAAAGTAATTAAAAGTAATTTAAAGTAACTGAGCATTACATACATTTTTCAATGTAATTAATTAAATTACCATTACATGTAATTGAAAAATCCTCAATTACACATTACATCCAATTACATAACAAAATGTAATTAATTGCAATTAATTACCATTACCCCATCCATTGTCATAGTGTTACACTTAGTTTCAGCCTGCACACCTACTGTATGGTAAGCTATCGTTTTCTTAATTACCCTTACAACAATATTTCTTCTCAAGTTACTGTGAAATATTATCTTGTAAATGAAATAGAAATCGAACAAATATATTTATTATCGGACTAGGAATGATTTTATTCAATGGTTGAACTACTGACATCACCTCTGGTTGCAGGTTTTCTTAGAGATTTCACAACACAGATTTCATGAAAGGATCTATCCTTGAAGAATGAATGGTCGATGGCATCAAGAGGAAGTACGAAGGGAAAGACAGACAGAACGATGTTCAGATCAATGACGATTTTAATCACCGTGAAACCTTAACTAAGTTTTTTTTCTCAACTAAAAGTAACATTACTAAGGAGGACACTTTTTCAAACTTGTTTACTTTCAAACATTGAAATTAGAATAAATCATTGAATAAATACACTTATTTTTTTCAATGGCTAAATAAGGAATGTGAATAAGTGATATCAGCAAACAAACATTTGAAGACAAATTAATATAAGACCGATTATGCCTGCATTATAGTTTGATTTATCCACGCTAAGACGACACCATCTATTGCTACCTTTATAGAAAAGCATGTAGTTTTAGTAAATGATGGCACACGCGCATTGGCATAAAACTCCTGGAATCGTCCTTATGACATGAAATCTTCTTTGATTGCATCCGTATTGAAAATAACATCAGGCCAGACAGTCATCAAGATGAACCACGCAATGAGAAGCACGCTTGCCAATACATTGATCTTCAATGTCGTTGAATTAGAAAAAAAACACGGAAATACAAATGTATATAATAAGTATGCACGCATGTGAACATTAGCTTGTAAAGTCCTTATATTTGTTTTTAAATAACGATTATTTTCTCAATTACCATATGTCTGTATGAATATACACATTCTACATCGCATCATGGACATACACAATTATTGAACGAACGTTCTATGACACTATTGAAAACTGCTTTAATTTTAAAGTATACCTTCAGTAAACCGTAGTTAGTCCTGCTCTTTCAAAATGTCGTTGGGTTAATCTGTACGTTGTCAAAAAAACTATTGTAATTTCTGTTTCCTTCGCGCAATGTCATTATCGGCATTTAACATATACTCGTGTAAGAGGTGGAAGAGAACAAAAAATATGTGTATTATACATCGGTAAATTATTGTCCATACGGATGCTGGTGTTTTCAAAAACGGTACATGATTGCCAACGCAAAGAAACGCTAACAGGATTTTTGATTGGCCATCAAAATCACTTTTCACTATTTTCACCCTGCAGTGAATAACGCCGTGACTTCTTGATATTGAAATATAAGGGAACTTGCGAATGCACTGGTAGTCTCCCACATATCATTGGTAAACTTATTCAAACCATGTGTATTTACATGGTATGTGGGTAGTACTATGTGCATGCAAAAATTCAAAGTAAATGTTTATCTGGCAATGAAGTGGGACTTCCTTTACCTACTTATGGCAATGTATGTTCATATCCTAGTTGTAGATAATTTCTGTGTATAAAGACACGCCAGTGTTACCAGCCCTTGAAGAGAAGAACAAATGGTAAGCTTATGAGCAACTTCATAATAAAATCGGCTAATCCAGAACACAAATCTAACCAAGTAACACAGACATACAAAATCAGGATTTGACAGTAAGGACAATAATCTTCAAGCATGAAAAACATTTACCATAAAATGTATTAAAAGATAAATCGAACCTTATACTAAATATCAAATTATGTAGATGGCATTGTGATGTTAATTGCTACAATTATTTCAAAAATAATATTTCTCTCACAATGAGAGGGCTTTCATTCACTAGAACGAACTTTAATTTACCACATATGATTAGATATAACATCACGAAATACTTAATTGAAAAGCTGAATGAAACTATCTATGATAACTGTTGTGTCATTTTGACAGGTAATAGGTTGTAGCCATTACTTTTCTTAGCTCAGTCCACGATGTTTTGCCGTAACTTTGATAGCCTTGCTTATCTCCTTGGGTAGTGGCAATGTAAATAATATATATAGAGGTTACACAACGAGTTGTTGTTGTATATGGTATTTCTTTCATTCGTGTTAGTTATTTTTCAAAAGTTACAAAAACACGAGCTTTAGCGAGTGTTTTTTGTAACTTTTGAAAAATAACTAACGAGAGTGACAGAAATACCATAAACAACAACCACGAGTTTGTGTGACCTGTTTCTACCACAATAAAACAATATTCCGAGGAAATTGACATGTTCTGTATGCATATATGTTTTGTTAACGATATCAGATGGGGCGTAAGGATATGACCTGTAGTAAAATGCCGCTAATTAATATGCAAAACTGACAATTTCAGGAATATGTGGAAATATTATGATTTATTACAAATCATAACAAGTACGTAACAAATTTATTGTCTTCAAAGCAATAAATTTATAGAAACCAACATAAGAAATTTATTATCACAAAAACAATGACGAACAACTTTCTGTGTATCATCATTTCTGCCACAGCATGAAGCGGCTTTCCCGCCAAATTGTCCATTCAAAGGAGTCCCGGTCAAAGTTCACCGTGTCAGCCAATCAAAACGCGTTTAGAGTTTATACCACGTGTGGTATAAACAATATGTTATACAACAGTTGTAATTAATTGATTGATTAATTGATGCCTTGGGAGTTGAATAACACCCACCTATTGTGGTAGAAACTCATTTCTAATTTATGTGGTGGCATTAATCGGTATTCTTCNCAGTTGTAATTAATTGATTGATTAATTGATGCCTTGGGAGTTGAATCACACCCACCTATTGTGGTAGAAACTCATTTCTAATTTGTGAGGTGGTATTAATCGGTATTCTTTTTTTTTTTTTGGTAATTCATGAAATTAAGGTTTTACATAACCGCAACCCCTCACACTCCTGTTTCAACAGTGGTTTTGACCAATATGAATTGCCACCTGTTCGGCCTCAAGCATCACTGAAGTGACCTTTGTAATTTGTTCTTGGTACACCTTGTCTTTTGGTGCAATCACGTGTTTATCTTACTTCTATCTTACATCCTATGCGGAGATAATAAAACGATCATGTATGGAACATGTTCATACATGAAAGTATGAAATGGTTTAACATTAAAACCTGACACAATTAAACCAAACAGTGACTTAGATTGAATTAAATGTATTGCCACCCATTTTATCACTGACTGTAGAACATGTTTTAAAACCTAGCTTGTCAAATCCCATGGCTATAATATGAGAAAATAAAATATGTTTAAAGCAAATTTTCCATTCAGACCTTAATGCAATTTGATTCGATATCAATTTAATTTACCTGTACACAGGACTATATTGGTAATTCATTATGATATTAGCTGTACCCATGTTTTTGTAGAGGTTTCTGCCATTTATAACTTCAAAAAACTAAATCTTTATTTAGATGGGTTTCAACCCTTGAATGACAAAAACATAACTAATAAGCAATGGTGTATGTGATTCTTTTCTTGATAATATCTTAGTTTTTCTGAACTCTTTTCTTTATTTACCTACGCAATTTCCACTGACATTTTAGATTCTCCTTGGTGCTTACTCCAGGTAAATGACTTTGTTTATATATCCTGGCTAAAAATGATCGATCCGTCTAAGTTAACAAGTTATACCAGATATTCGGCCTCAAGAATGAGACATTGATCTACAATGGTCTATAATTAGCTTTACGGTAAGAGTTATCGTTCTTCCCACAACATAATGTATAAGAGGATTTTATCTTGAGGCGATCAGTTGGCTTTAGACAGGGATTTCCTAACAAGCAAATGAGGACTTGTTTCCTTATCATGTTTGCTTAAGGGACTTGTGCTATTCATGCCATGTATTCCATTACTTGATTAAATACAAATGAGGGAACATATGTAAATGTGTATAACGTTTCATCTGAGTACGTTATAATCAACGTATCCATCGCTCGATAAGCTAGGAGTAGTGTGTCTCACATTTGTATAATGACAGCTCATCACAATTCTCTTAACAATTGTGTTTATTATAAATAGCCACACCTCAACGTAGATATCATTTACGTAAAGTTTATATATAGACTATTGGGATCCTTGTGTATTGGTGTGTTCAAAGGCCTGTGACGAAGTTTAAGCATAGGGGTACACGTATTTATATATCTTGTTAAAGCTTATAAGGACACATGAAAATGACATACGTGTAAAACGCCTTAACATACAGATGAGACCTTTGGACCAATTTATTACGCAGCTAAATTTTCTATTACAAAGGAATCGTTGTTTGATTAAGAGAGAGTAATACAGTGACTAATTTATTCAAATAGGAACATATTACAACACAGTGAACATAAGTTATGCAAAAATTCATTGATATCAGATACATTATGTTTCCTTGAATAAAATGTGTGAATGATACGATAAAAATTAATTTAGGAATGACAGAATAACTATTAAATCTTTAAACCTGTCTTAATACAAATTTTGAAAATATAACGCTTAAATATTCATAATCTTGCTATATAGATTATACTACTAACACACAAGAAAATTGTATACATGTCAGGGTATATAAATTGTCCTGTTGTTTAAATGTCAGGGTATATACATTGTCCTGTTGTTTATATGTCAGGGCATATACGTTGTCCTAATGTTTATATGTCAGGATATATACGTTGTCCAGTTGTTTATATGTCAGGATATATACATTGTCCTGTTGTTTATATGTCAGGAAAGAAAATTTGTCCTATTGTTTATATGTCAGGGCATATACGTTGTCCTTTTGTTTATATGTCATGATATATACGTTGACCTGTTGTTTATATGTCAGGGATATACATTGTCCTGTTGTTTATATGTCATGATATATACGTTGTCCTGTTGTTTATATGTCAGGGTATATACATTGTCCTGTTGTTTATATGTCAGGGTATAAACGTTGTCATATTGTTTATATTTCAGGGCATATACGTTGTCCTGTTGTTTATATGTCATGATATATACGTTGACCAGTTGTTTATATGTCAGGGTATATACGTTGTCCTGCTGTTTATAAGTCTGGATATATACGTTGTCCTGTTGTTTATATGTCAGGGATATACATTGTCCTGTTGTTGATATGTCAGGATATATACGTTGTCCCGTTGTTTATATGTTAGGGATATACATTGTCCTATTGTTTATATGTCAGGAAAGAAACTTTGTCCTATTGTTTATATGTTAGGGCATATACGTTGTCCTTTTGTTAATATGTCATGATATATACATTGTCCTGTTGTTTATATGTCAGGAAAGAAACTTTGTCCTATTGTTTATATGTCAGGGCATATACGTTGTCCTTTTGTTTATATGTCATGATATATACATTGTCCTGTTGTTTATATATCAGGACAGAAACTTTCTCCTTTGTTTATATGTCATGATATATACGTTGACCTGTTGTTTATAAGTCAGGGTATATACGTTGTCCTGTTGTTAATATGTCAGGTTATATACATTGTCCTGTTGTCTATATGTCAGGAAAGAAACTTTGTCCTATTGTTTATATGCCAGGATAAATATATTGATATAGTATTTATATGTAAGGATTTAGGATAGATTAATGTCCTATTGTTTAAACGTCAAGACAGATACATTGTCCCGTTAATTATATATCAGGAAAAGGTACATTGTCCTATTGCTTTTCTGTCAGAATAGGTACATTGTCCAATAGTATATTTGTCAGGATATGTACATTTTCCTTTTGTTGATAAATTAGGATAAGTAATATGACATATTGTTTGCATGTGATTATAGATACATTATCCTGATGTGTATATGTCATGATAAGTGCATTGTCCTATTGTATATAAATTAGGATGTCCTATTTGATTACAAGCATTGTCCTCTTTTTTAAACGGCAGGGGAAATACATAATTCTAATGTTTACATATTAAGCCAAGAAAACAAAATATTTTTCTCAAAACTGCATTAATTTTATAATTCACATATCAAACAAATGTGTGAAAATATAGTTTTTCAATATATCTTATAGGTTGTCGAGGTAACCCAAAATCAGAACTTGATATTATGCAAGAAGGTTTATTCCCAGTGAGAAGAATTCAACGATGATCTATTTACACCTTTTTCTTACTGAAAATAAACAACGAGTAACATAGATACAATCTTGAACACCCATACATGTGTATATCTTCTTTATTCGAGGAAAAATGTATCTGTAATTGTCATGGTTATGTAAATGAATGTCAGTACCATACATGTATCCTTCTTTTGTTGAAACAAGTAAAAAGCAGAAATGATGATAGGAATATATCTATTTGCGGAGTTTTAAAAGGGGATTTTCTATTTAAGGACGGTTCATTTGATTGAACATTTTTAACATTCCCTTTTTTAAACAACTCCTGAAAGGTGGAATATGACTTCGTTTAGGTTTACTTTATAAATGTGAAATATCTCTTTCTGTGTTTTCGATTTGAATTTGTAAATAACCTTAATATTTAAAATCCATAAATACATGTCAGTATGCAATGGTATCTTTGATACGATATCAAAACTAGTCTTAAAACGAGACTTCATATAATGGTGAATGATAATTAAAGACCATATTATGGTCATGATAATATAAAATTAAATCTGTTTGAGCACACATTTTGGACAGCAATGCCTCCACTGCTTCCAAATACATGGCTACAATGTACATTGCAGGCATCAAAGGCAATGATTAAAATAGTTTATGAACGAAACCCTTCTATCATTTCTTCATTACGGCGAAATTCTTATTTCAATCATTAAAAAAATAATATTCATTAACATAATTTTAACAGTGGTAAACATACATGTCGCGTGGCTAGTCTAACCAGTGCATTTAAATGAGGTTACCAATAAGGTTTCATTTGCAAATCAAATTCTATCGTTGTTGTTTGACAAATTGAAAAAATAAACAATTAATAATTTTATATATATATTTTGTAAAAGAGGTCACATCAAAATTTGTATATATCCGTTTTGTGTTCACAGTAATCATTGGAATCAGTAAATCCACCAAACAATATATAATATCTAGCCCTTGGAATAGCATAAAATTGCCGGAATCGTCAATCTGGCTTTAGATCTTCTGTTACTGCTTCCATAGTAACGAGAAAAACAACACTGACTAAGGTCATGACGCATGTCCGAAACGCCTGAAAAGAGAGAGTAATAGATTAATAGTAAATGCATGTATCACTATGTATCAGTTATTTATTTCTCAGAGCAATCTAAAATGAAGAAATGTTATACAAATATTCATGGTTAAACTTCATCTACAAATTAACGGACCTGTTTGTAGATAGTTCCGGATTACAGAGTGCTTGCCTAAACATTGCTGACTGTACTGAGACTTATGAACGCAAAAGTGAGTGCTAAATTTTGTTCATAATTGTCAAATACTTGTACTTACCTTATATTATTAAGACAACAATAATGATAAGATAAGATTATATTTCTAGCATATATTCAGGTATTATATCATTGATCGACACAGGTAAGAGTAGAACTGACATTCCATGTCTCTATATGTAAGACAAAATAATGTATGCAAGGCATGCTCATCTCCACCTTTCTGTGTAAGCTGAAAATGACTAGTCAACTTTTAACTTTCCTGTTAAACAACGTTATAAGATCTAAAAAGCACACGTACTAGACTAAAACGTGATCCAAAGTTTACAGAGAGTATATTAATTAATGAATAGAGGATATGGGACCGAGTAACAAGGCCGGTTTTCAAAATATACAAAGTCCGGATAATCAAGAATAAAATTACTGAAGTTTAAGAATTTTCCCGGAACCAAATGATTTAGTCAGTTAACACAATAAACCAAATTGGACAAAGTCTGATCTACACGCTGTGTTTTATAGCATGTGACGTAACGTGTAGTAATTATATTCTACAAATATATGATTATGCTGTATAAGGAATTGTGACGTAATATGTCATATTTTACTGTACAAATATGTATGGCTATATATACTTATACAAAAACTAATACAAGTAAGAACGTTTGAAATGATGATATTTTCTGCAAGGAATATGTAGATTAGTCTTATATTGATGGGGAAGGGGGTTCACTCCAGCACCATACTTTTTGACTTTTGTTTAATTTTAGATTTATATTTGATGTTAAATTTAATGTGAATACCAACATTTGCGGAAACTCCATGCTAAACATCAACATTCTAGCACAAATATTAAAGTAAGATCTTCAAATTTTAACACTTACACCAAAACTCTTTAGCGTCAAGATCTTTGCGAATACAGTCCGAATTTGGTCAAAGGTTGAAAAACATTAAGCACTGGATCAATATTGGACAATCCGAAGTCACAATTCCTAATTTCTGTATCCTAGTACAACTATTAATTAATACAAATTAACACTTGCACCAAACCACTTGCACCAAACTTAAATCATCACCGACGGGGTCGCTACACTACCTCCAAAATCTCATTTTTTTCCGAATAGGCAAGCTAGAATAATTATATATTTTATTATCATAATTTCGACCCACAATAGACGTTGCATATTAATTTTTGTATGTTGTAGTAATGCATCTCTGTGTTTAATAAAACTAGGACATACTATTTTTGGGCAAGTTTCTGCATTTTCTAATCTGCGATCACATCTTTGGTTGAACCTATGTACGACGTCTAGCCAAAGTCTCCAACCCTAGAAAAACAATTTCAGATGGAAGCAATACTAACTAGTTTCTTAATTACCTTACAACACTGCAATGTAATATGGGGCTTGAATGTCATGCAACCGAAACCAATAAAGACATATTGTCAACAAGGAGCTCATTTTTTCTCACAATTTGTAATAGATATGTAGTGTCAAGTGTCAAAAAGATGAAAGTTTCATTGAAAGAAACATTTTTTGAGAAGACATTGTTCTAGACCGATCAAAAGCTCTTTTGAATTCCTCAAAATCCTCATTATATTCAACGTCTGTAACACGTATATCGGGAAAAGTATCGGCATTTTCACTTATCCCAGTCACCTATGAAATACATATCCATTAGATATTAGATTATATTTATATGTATAAATCGTTAAGTATAGTATATATGATCTGTAAAGACAAAACGAAAGGTCTTTTTATATTATCAATTGCATATTGTTTAATAATAGCATAGTGGAAAACCATAATTGACGACTCGTGTATTCATACTATTTATATATGTGGCACCCTGTTAGATTTGTCGATTTATTTTAATTCTTTATATTCCTAAAGATTCACTAAAATATATTGAGTCTAATCAGCATTACTTTTGTATAATGTAGTGTCGTTGATTTTAATCCGCGCTCCGCATCCGCAATTGCTGCCGCCTAGTCTCGTGTGTTGCTTTCGTTTTGAATGGCATGTATGCGAGTGTGACGTAATTGTGAATGTTGCTGTATACCTGTTTGACCAGTGACAAACTGACCTCTGACACCCGTCGCATTGGGCGATATTTCCCGCGTAAGTGTTCTATTTGCTTCTCTGTCCTTTCTTTTCTATTCAATTCATATCTGCTCCTCGTAGAGGCAACATCGTCATATAGATAATATAGAGAGATACGTTCAGAACTTACTTACTGATTATACTAGTGGATCCCCGGTACCACATATAGGGTAAGCTATTGGTCAACTGTAAGCTATTGCTAAACTTAATATTTATGTTAATAAATATTAACGCTCCATAATTTATATTTATTAGAAATGCTATAACTTGCCGTAAATTGCTCATATATAATTATGAGTGTGGTGAACACTTTCCTTATTTAACACTGCTATTACACTTCGGTGTCGTTTACTGGTTTTGTAAGTGTTATGTGAACCATATTCATATATAGTTTTCTGGCTTCTTCTTTAAATAATTGTTTTATCACTTTACAACTTTTAAAAAGTATCGTACGTTACAAAGTGAATTGTCCATATGTAAATGTATTGTTAGGTGAGTTCGTTTCTGTATATTGTTTCATGTGTGTTTTAATATTGTAACATGGAAATAAATTACCCAGTTACCCTGTAAAAGAATCCAAACACCACACATTTTTAAAAGAATGCCGATTTGGCAAACTCATTAACAACCTCTGATTTGTGTATGAGTAGCTAGCCATGTATGCATGATTGAAGCACATTTTAACAATGGTTGTATTCATTGTTTTTATGTTATTTGCACCATAAATGTGAGATATATATATTGACAAACATGCACATGCTCCACATTTCAATATTCACCTACAACTTAATGTATTTCATAGGAAACATTTAAAATTTCGTGCCGAACCTTTAGTATAGTAGACAATTTAATGTGTTCAAACTTAACTGAAAAATAGGAGCATTGCTTAATATGTGAAGTTAAATACATATATGTTTTTTATTGGGTTTATTGTTCCATGTCAGGATTAATACAATGTCCTATTAATTATATTTAAGAAAGAAACCCTTTCTTATTTGTCCATGGTAGGATTTATACATTGTCCTTGTGATTTACATCAAGATAGTTTTATTTTCCTGTTGTTATTATCTCAGAATAGTTTTATTGTCCTTTTGATCATATGCAAGGAGATAAATTTTCTTATTTTTCCATGGCAGGGGATATACATTTTCATATTATTTATCTATCAGGATATATACATTTTATATGTTTCATCGAAGGATTGATATAATGTCCTCTTGTTAATTTCTCAAGAAAAAAACATTGTCCTATTGTTACATGTACAAATTGTCCTTTAGTTTGTGCGTCAAGGTAATTTCATTTTCCCGCTGTTTACATCTCGGAATAGATTTATTGCTTTTGTGAATATATGTCAGGAAAATGTATTGTCCTATTGCTACGTGGCTTGGGAAAACCATTTTCCTAATTTTTATATCTCAGAATCGATACTGTGCTATTTTTCCATGGCAGGATAAATACATTGTCCTAGTTGGTATGTCAGCGTTGATGTATTGTCCTATTTTTTATGTAAGGATAAAATGCATTGTCCTGATGTTCATGTCATTGCTAATATATAGTCCTATTTTATATATGTCATATAAGATACATTGTTCTAATCGCTTACATGACAAATACATTGTTTAAACGTCCGGGGTGTATATAACGGGTAAGTTCTTATAAAGTTACATAAATTATAATAATTATTATTACGATTTTGTTTTTAAAGCAACCTCAAATCTGAGCTTCATGTTATGCAAGAAAGTTTATTCACAGTTAGAAGAATTGATGTCTAAATATTACACAATAAGAAACATAGACAAATCTTTAACAACTGTATATGTGTATATCTTCTTTTTTTGCGTATTCGAAGTGCTGCCATGATAAAAAATGAAAGTCGGTATAATAATTCTGTTTGTAGTTATGAATAAAAATACCAACAATTGTGATGAAAATTAATCTGTTTTGCTGATTTTGTTATAAAACTCATATATGTGAAAGATGATTTTCGATTTAAGGATGGTGAGTAATCATATTTGAAAACATTTCCTTTTAACATTGAAAACCAGCATTTCTGACAGAAAATATTAATTATAGAATAAATTTGGTCTAAGATGTAGCGCGGAAATGAATGCTTACATGATATTTTGAAGACGTTACTTGCCTTGTTAAAACAAAATTCTATTTTTCAAAATATGTAAAATAACATCTACAAATTTGCTCCTTTTTCTTTTACAAATCCCTTAATATCAAAACTGAAAATTTGACGGGAAATTGCATGAAAGAACGATTTAAACATAAAATAAAATACTGTAACTTCAGCTTAGGTTTACACATACTTTAGAATTACTTTCGTCTTCACATTTAATGAGAGAATTCTACCGGTTGTTGTTGGATGTTTCTGCTACAGTGTTTTGAATGCCCCTATCCTACGGGTCAGAGATTAACTTCTATTAGTAACTCTTAAAAGTAAAAGTACTAATCCACTTTTCAATTAAACATGGCATATGATCTAAGGAACTTTGACAATTTATCAGTTGTAACATTAATAATGAACAATAATCAAGATATCTGATCTAAAAGATGGAGAATGACTCATCCACACAATAATACCACTAAGGAATTAATCCTTGTTATATTTTTTTCAAATATTTTTTCATGTCATGTTTATATTTCAAATCCTTAATGTGTGTTAATATTTTATCAGGATATCTTTGATACTGCATCAAAACGAGACAAGAGGAGACTTCAGAAAATGATGCGTGATAATTAAGGATTTAATCTGTTTTAACGCTCAGTTTGCATATCCCTTTTAGCAAATGTCACTGAGGCTTCACATACAATGGATTGTACACTGGCTACCAGCCCTTAAGTTTTTTATGATGAATTTCTTTCTCGACTGCATTTTACTACTAGCTTATCTCCACTAGTTTAGAACTTAGGATCAGACATCCAAGTGAACAAAATTATTAGGTTTTTCTTTTTTCTTTTCGTAATAATTCAATATTCTAGAGACGGTGGCGAGCCTAAATGGATGGCTGCGAATGAACATGTGTTCCTTCCGTACCTTGTACATAACATTAGGGGCGATGTCGAAAAAGGCAAATAAAGTTTCATAGATTGAAATCACTCATAAACGAAATCCTTATTTCATTTCTCCTTAACGTGTTGATATTTCAATTCAGCCATAAAAAAAAATAGAATTAAAGTAAATACATAACATTTCAGAAAACGGTATTTAAGTTAACAGTCTAACCAATGAATTGTAATCAACGTGGTCGATGAGGATTCTCTTCCAAATCAAACCCTCGTAATTATCAAAGTATCTGCATCATAGGCATCAGTTAATTGGCTAATCGGCGAAAAAAACACGACAGTGCATATTTTGTATTTCTCATGATTCTTGGAATAGCATAAACTTCTCGGAATCGTCCATCTGGCGTTAGTTCTTCTGTTACTACTTCCTTAGTGATACCACAAACGAACATTGCAAAACTGAAGACGAACACGAATATCAGTGCGATGCTGGCCCATAATTTTAATATCCGTGGCGGCTGAAGAATAGAAGAAAAGTAATAAATAAACGATTAATAAATATCACTGTCATTTGTTGAAGAACAACATATTTTGATCAATCTAAAGAACCATCTAGAATGTAAATATTGTATAAACATTATATGGTAAAACATCATCTACGTAACGATATGTGACTTAAATTTAGTGTTTGCATATAAAACATACATTATATAATGAACAACGCCTATTTATAAATACTGAAGGTACTTAAATAAATTTTAATACTTTCTCGAAAACTTAAGCATGGATATCTTCGAAAAATATACTCTAATTAAGGACAGAGATTTCGAAATAAATGAACATCATTTTCAGGTTTAGACTGCACTGCATCAATGGTTGACTAAAAGGGAACCCCGATACCAAATGTCTGCATTAAAGATCAACAATTAAAGATTATATTAATCATTATCAACACTTGAACCAAACTTAAACCATCCTTAAAGGGGTCGTCATTTCCTCCCGCCCCTGCGAACCACAATCATTATATATGTCGCGATCATATCTTAGACACACAATTTAGATATATAAATCATACTTCCGGCAAGGGCTGTACATTTTCTAATCGATGAGCCCGTCTGCGCAGCCTATGAAGGGCGTCTATCCAAAGTCGCCAGGCCTTGGAAAAGAAAGAAAAGAAATTAGGCACTTGAAAATACTAATATTTCCATCTTAAACCATTAAGATCAATTATATTTATATTGCTGATTCCATATTAGCAGATTTCGCTAAAAGAAAAATTGTCTAATCAGAATCCTGTGAATTTGACAGTTATTTTGCAGAAACCGACGACAAATCAGATAGTAGTATGCCAATGAGCAGGTTTCGAGCACCTTTAAGCGTAGTCTTTGCAATTGTATAATAGAACTGTTGACCACGTTTCATCAGAATCCGGTCATATGTAACAAAGTTTTAATGCAGAAACTGTCAAGCAATCGAGGCACAGTATGCTTATTAATCATGCGCTGATTTTGCTCAAGTTCGAACTTAGTCTCAGTGTTCATATAATTTATACGAATGCCAAGTTTCATCAAAATCGAACAATATTTTAAGCTTGCGAAAACTAAAGTTTGGAAATTGACCAATCAGAGCACACTTTGTCAACTAATTATGCGCAGATTTTGCCACACGAAATAGAAGGCAAAAAATTAACATAAAAAATTTCACCTGAAGATAAAACGTATAATTAAACGTGATAAGTTCAAATGCTTTAATCTGTTCTAAATTCACTGAAATCAATTTGCGATGGTGCGTTTTGGAAATTCATTTTCTCGTAACGGCCTGGCAAGCTTTGACTCTTCATGTTGTATAATTATATAAAAAAAAAAAATACTTAAAAGAAGCATTTCTATATCATTCAATAGCTTTGTGACAATGAGTTCTAATTTTGTATACATGTCTGTTAATTTTCTGTATAAGACTAGAATAGCAACGCTGGAAGATGCCGTCCCCATGTGACACTTGCATTAGAGTCTAATTTATATTTTGGTATACTGTATGCCTGTAACCACGCTTAAGAAATAGTATACATCAGGCATATTTTGTGTTAAACTTCCAAACTGTAATTTTCCCCAGATATTTCTTCAGGCTTTGTTCAGAGTTCAATTCGTAACAGCCAATGTCAGATTGGAGACCCTGTCGGGAACTGTTGGAACCTGCCGTAAACGAACAAATTTTCTCGTTTTCGGAAAGTGCCGACGGTTCCCGATTGATGGAGACCTGAAAAGACAACGCCGAAATAAAACGGTAAAGAAGAGAGAAAAGAAAAATTCTAGATCCTAAATGTTGCGATGGGGGCAGGATATAGATAATAAACATGGCTTCATTTGCACGCTCTGTAATTTCCTTCTTAAATTTCTTTAGAACAATGGAAGATTCGTTTAGCAGATGTCATATTAACAAAAACCCTTACCCTTATCAAGGGGTTATCGTATCTCGGAGAAACTATCAGTGAAACATTCCCCATTCACAGAATCCGTAAAATTAATTTCACTTCCAAATTTGAAATACTGCGTTTAGTAAGCTATCAACTAGTACCCGCCGTCAAGAAAGATTCAAAACCACCAAACTAACATTACCTAAGGACAAAGCGAATTAATATTTATAACAAACTTGTTTTTGGTAAATAGTCATATGTATCACAAAACAACATTTGGTAAAGATAAAAATAAACTCAAATACATGACCGACTCGTTTTTTACAAATGGGGTTTTTCAATTTTTATCCATGCTTGAAAAAAAAGTAATTTCTTTCATTGCAATTTTTCACATTAAATGACTCGTTGATCTCATATGACAAGGACAATGTCTACATTCAGTAAAATCTATTTATAGGTGCACCATTCTTCCGCCAAACCAGGTTCAAATGAATGGCTCTCCATGTAGTTATATACTCCTCCTGAAAAAAAGCCCAGTGGTCAGTGTTATCTGTATCTATATATAGAAATTATCCAGGAACGAAAACTAACAGGACTGACGCAGCTATACTGTTGCTAAACAAAATGAATATCAACTTACCTGTAAAAACTTGAAATTTACAAATCCATCGACCGCCATGTCAACATAGTGCTGGAACTCAACAGCAATATCTGCCATTACTTATGGCGTATGATAAGTAATATATCGACCTGAACTATTGTAGGATTGGATATTTTCAGTTTAAAAATAGCATGTTGGGGAAAACCCTGGTCAACGTAAGGCCTATATCTACACACATGACGATTCGGTAATTTACAACATCTGGTTTGTGTTTTGGTAGCTAATCAGGCATGCATGATTACAATTTATTTTAACGAGGTTATTTATATCATAAAAGTGGAATACATGTAATGACAACCAGTCCTGTTCATGCTTCAGTTCAATATCGGCATGTCTTCATATCTTTTGTTTGAACAGAAACAAGGAATATTTTAACAACTATCTGATATTTTGACTAAATTGTTTGATCTATACAATGCACAAGTGACCAACACCATGCATGATAATGGAAAACAAGACTACAAATCAAGTACAAATGGCGTAATCTGCAATAAGTTTTAATTCGTTTTAATAAATGAGCCAAAATTTCACAATCAACATCAGTTCTTGTGTTCAAAAGGGATATCTCCGGCATGCAATGTAAAACGTACGAATATCGATGAAATGATCGGCACCAATGACGGAACTTCAATTCCATATCAAATCAGTTTTAACGTTGGTTCTTTTATCATTGACAGTTTTTGTTTTCTTTTTTAGTGATTCGTCTTGTCTTAAATGTATTCCTGGATTTCTGGGGCGACACCTGCCATCGGGCTTATAGGATCATCACCTCGGGGTGTGAAAGGTGAGGTTGAACCTGCTCGTTCCAGCTTCCGCATGATTCGAAAGATCACCAACTGTTGGAGTACTGTTCGGTCGTAGCACGAATTCTCCTAAAAAAAAAAGAATAGGTTGCGTTTATCAATGAAAGCATACTACCAGACCGGAACACCAAATTAAAAAAAAAATCCCAACAGAAAATGGAGTCTTTCATATAAATGTATGCATGTATCAACATAACGAAACATGTAGAGCTGTAGAAGTAAAAACTACATGTGTAAAACACAAAGGATGAGCACAGATCAACACGGCAATCCAAACTGTACTGCATTTTGTTGAACATGGTAAACGAGTAATTTCGAATCTGCATTTGGTTAATTTGATACAGATACATAGCATAGACGGGTCTTATAAGACACGGATTCGAAATCAAGCCTATCGCCTGTAGTAACAAAGCAACAACTAAGGGAATACCGAAGTGTCAACAAAGCAACAACTAAGGGAATACCGAAGTGTCAACAAAGCAACAACTAAGGGAATACCGACGTGTCAACAAAGCAACAACTAAGGGAATACCGACGTGTCAACAAAGCAACAACCAAGGGAATACCGACGTGTCAACAAAAACACAACCAAGGGAATACCGAAGTGTCAACAAAACAACAACTAAGGGAATAACGAAGTGTCAACAAAGCAACAACTAAGGGAATACCGACGTGTCAACCAAACCAAAACTAAGGGAATACCGAAGTGTCAACCAAACCACAACTAAGGGAATACCGACGTGTCAACAAAGCAACAACCAAGGGAATACCGACGTGTCAACAAAGCAACAACCAATGGAATACCGACGTGTCAACAAAGCAACAACTAACAACTAAGGGAATACCGAAGTGTCAACAAAGCAACAACTAAGGGAATAACGAAGTGTCAACAAAGCAACAACTAAGGGAATACCCACATGTCAACAAAGCAACAACCAAGGGAGTACCGAAGTGTCAACAAAGCAACAACTAAGGGAATACCGTCGTGTCAACAAAGCAACAGCTAAGGGAATGCCGACGTGTCACCAAAGCAACAACTAAGGGAATACCGACGTGTCAACAAAGCAACAACTAAGGGAATACCCACATGTCAACAAAGCAACAACCAAGGGAATACCGAAGTGTCAACAAAGCAACAACTAAGGGAATACCGACGTGTCAGCAAAGCAACAACTAAGGGAATACCGAAGTGTCAACAAAACAGCAACTAAGGGAATACCGACGTGTCAACAAAAACACAACCAAGGGAATACCGACGTGTCAACAAAACAACAACTAAGGGCATACCGACGTGTCAATAAAGCAACAACCAAGGGAATACCGAAGTGTCAACAAAGCAACAACTAAGGGAAGACCGAAGTGTCAACAAAGCAACAACTAAGGGAATATCGACGTGTCAACAAAGCAACAACTAAGGGAATACCGACATGTCAACAAAAACACAACCAAGGGAATACCGAAGTGTCAACAAAGCAACAACTAAGGGAATATCGACGTGTCAACAAAGCAACAACTAAGGGAATACCGACGTGTCAACAAAACAACAACTAAAGGAATACCGACGTGTCAACAAAGCAAAAACCAAGGGAATACCGACATGTCAACAAAAACACAACCAAGGGAATACCGACGTGTCAACAAAAACACAACCAAGGGAATACCGAAGTGTCAACAAAACAACAACTAAGGGAATACCGACGTGTCAACAAAACAACAACTAAGGGAATACCGAAGTGTCAACAAAGCAACAACCAAGGGAATACCGACATGTCAACAAAAACACAACCAAGGGAATACCGACGTGTCAACAAAGCAACAACCAAGGTAATACCGAAGTGTCAACAAAGCAACAACTAATGGAATACCGACGTGTCAACAAAGCAACAACCAAGGGAATACCGACGTGTCAACAAAGCAACAACTAAGGGAATACCGAAGTATCAACAAAGCAACAACTAAGGGAATACCGAAGTGTCAACAAAGCAACAACTCGAACTCAAAATCTATAAAACTAGGGCAAAACGAGAACAAAGGAATGGATTTTTACACGGAAACCCCTGAAAAGGTACAGGGAGAAAGACCGGGGCCCGTATTCATGAAACCGTTCTCATGCTCAAGCATGGATTCTGTGCTTAAACCAACATTCCTGTAACTCACTAAAATCATGTCAAACGATCAAAAAGTCAAATGTAAACATTGAAAACAGTGATTGGCTTTCCTCAATATTTTTCCAAATCATTTACAACTAAATTTGTTTATCGATTTATAACCATATGCCATTAAGAAATAAGGCTTGAGCACAAAAGCAATGCTTGAGCATGAGGACGGTTTCATGAATACGGGCCCAGATGTTGCGGAAGGGAAGCGTCTTCTACTACATTGACAACGCCCACAATGTCAATCTAGGTCAAATCAAAGTAATGTTACGTCCTCATATCGAGGACTCGGGTGATGACAAAAAAAAGCACAAAGCACAAAGCACATTAATGAGCATTATCAAAATCATCGACCTTCACATCACACGAAGAAATAGCATAGTTCCCTATGAGGTTACATAAAATACATTATTGTACATACATGTATTGACCACAGCGAAAACAAAATCGAACCCAGAAAAATGATACCTTACGAAAAGACATCAAAATGAAAAAAAAACCTTGACGCAACGGCAAAACTGGAAAAAACAACATCTTAAACCATTACAAAACACGTATGCCAACTCAATTCAGGCTGACATATATATGTGCCCATTTTACTTTCTGGTGGCGAGTTGGTGTGCTTGCGTTGTTGATTGTGATGACCATGGCTTTGTTGTCGTAGAATATCTGGAATACACAAAAATATACCTTTTTAAAAAAATGATGAATGGTATAATGGTCAACAGACTCGTGAAAATGACATAGGGGTTTACTATTCCAGGAAAAAGATCATCACTATTTTCTTCATTTTAATTCGCGTCTTGAAAGGAGTTAATCGTGAATGGTTTTTTATGGCAAAAATAAACTATACAGTATATTAACTTACTCGTCACAATCATACCTGAATATTATAACTTATATTTGTTTTCTTGTAATAAGCAAAACCGACTTCCAGACGCTCAGATTTGGCTATGCAAGTACCAAGAATTTGCAGAATAGTGCACATTTGAACACCTTAGCAAAATACATGTATAGTCTAATCAAAGTCGATATCTCTCGAATACACTCATACACACAGTTACTTTAATATGTCCGGAAATCATTTGACATTGACCCCGTTTTTATTACCATCTCCTGAGGACAGCGGCATGGTAAAACTTTGACCTGTCGTTCTCTTCCGATCTGTGGACCCCAAAGAGGGCGTGCCGTCTCCGGAGTTCCCCTCAAACGACAATGGAGTAATGCACTTCCTCCGCATAGCGTCATAAAGCGACTAATTAGGAATATATATATATATTAATATGATAATATCTTAAAACTACTACAATTTTTAACAACGATTTTTATTCATTTTACTGATATTTATGAGGACAAATAACACTAATGTCAAATGTCTATCGTGCAGTTCCACTATATACGTGATATTACCAAAATTTCCTACGATCGTGTTACATGTATTTGCGAAGACTAAATCAATGTGTCTCATGTACAAAATCTAGGAACAGCTGTAGTTCGTGTATGGACTGAACAGTTCAAAATCTAGATACATGGAAGTCTTGTATGGGCTAAAAATCAAGATACATCCAATTGTAAAAGATCAAAAATATTTACGTTTTGTAATTCTAATTGAAAAACCGTGATTCGAACTGAAAGTCGACAAAACTAGAAGAAAATAAGACATAAGGAAATATTCACATGGATGCCTTTAAAAATCAAGGTTATTCGGAAACAAATGTTTTAAACTGTCTTTGCTATGTTTTAAGACAAATTGTATACTTGCAAGCCCTCTAACATTAACTGTGCAAATGACATATAATGAATATTAAGTTTTTTACTGTGTCAGAGAAAATAGGTTATACTACAATGAATGTAATTTACCTGTAATTTCTGATATTGTCTGTTTCTTTCAAGTAGTTTTTCGGCTATTTCATTGTGCTTCTTTTTTGTTGTATCCAATTCCTTTTTCGAAGCTTCAAACAAGATTAAAAAAAATCCACATTAATGTAACTTATGAATGCATATTCTTCGGTTAGTACAGAATCCATTCGAAAAAGAATTGTACTACTTCTTGGTCCTTTATTGCCATGACTTAGGAGCATCTGCGACATCCAATGACCACACTCTCACTCATTAAATATTTATACAACTTTGGATTTTCACGTGACGGCAACAACTTTCTGGACGTGCCACCTTGCGGACGATACAAAGTTGACCATATATATTATTTATTTTATAAATCAACACTTATCATCCTTGTACGATTGATATATTCTTAATTATCGGTTTCCATTTGAATTATATTTGACGTACTGGCACTTCCTAAAAAATATATATCTTTTATTTGGAGAATTGTTACAACGCATATGCAAATGTGAGAAATGATATTTGCATAAAATACTTATGTATGATACTCACCAGATAGCTGTGTTTTCAGAGCTGATGATTTTGTGTTAAGAAAATAATGTTACCAAGATAACTAGCTGCCATATTTCTGCAATTGTTTGTTGTAAAAAGAAATGCCCTTAATGACGATATCAATCCAACTTTCGAGATAATTGACATATTTTTTATCATCTAAACTTTGGTGATTACATAAGGTGAATGTAAGCCAATCAGAATACTCGAGTGAAGGAGTAAAAAGAGTCAGTGTCCTCTGAAATGCTGGATGTAAAATGATCTATACTTGTGTATGTAGATTGTGTACATGTAATAATGCGCTTTAGATCTAGTTGCATCCGCTATGGAAAACTCACGAATGTTAGTCCCCGTTGACACGAACATCAGGGCGTGCACCAATGCAAGCCCTTGCTAAGAGTGGATTCATTTGGGAATGGGTCCAGGGGAGTCAGAAGCCTAACAGTACCCAACACCACACAACTTAACACCAGCAGTGTTTTTGTTTTTATTACTTTTATTTTTTCCGACAATTTGTGGAATTCAGCTGCTAACCAGCGTACAGAAGGATACGCGCCCGACCCTACATTTGTTGTCAATAAGCTGGGAAAACGGTCAACGTACCACTTTTTTGTTCACTTTTATTAATTTTATTAAAAAGCCCGAAAAGTGAAAACAATCATTTATAACTCACTGGTATTTTACTCTTTTATCAATACCATGACGCCTTTGTAAGGATCGTCACTAAAATTTTCGAGCGATTTCTTCCGATATGACAATATATACAACATACGTAGGAAATATATGCATTTGGCGGATTAAGGGGGAGAGAGAGCACACGCTGCCCGTGCGTCCCCCCTTGGTGGTTCCGAAAATATATATAAAAAAAAAAAAACTTACATAGTTATATAGCAGTAAGATTTTCGGTGCTCCTCTCTCCCTCAAGTCCTCACGAAAAGTCCTTCCGTACTGTTAGTACAGAATACACCGGGTACACACAAGTCCTTAATGTTTTTAATCTAACGAAATTATTAAGTACTAATAATGTAAAAGAATTGTGCAATAATTGTGTAATCTAGGAAAGTATTTATATTGTGCTACGAGAAAACGTAGAGAATTCAATGTCTGAAATGAACAAGCAAACTCGTGGAATTTATATCCCCCGCTAGCAGGACATATTGTAGGTAAACATTACTGAGTTTAGGTTTAAACATGAATTTATATCCCCCGCTAGTAGGACATAGTGTAGGTAAACATTATTGATGTTATAGGTTTAAACATGATTTTATATCCCCCGCTTGCAGGACATATTGTAGGTAAACATTACTGAGTTTAGGTTTAAACATGAATTTATATCCCCCGCTAGTAGGACATATTGTAGGTAAACATTATTGAGGATAGGTTTAAACATTGTAAGTATCGTGCTGTTGAGAAATAACGTCTAGCTTGAAACTCAAAGAAGAAATTAATTAACCGTAAATATGCACAAATCACCATCGGTTGGCAAACTTAGCATGAGTCGGATGTGCATACGGAATTTGGTTGAAATATCTGCACAATATCTACAGCAATGATCACACGAAAACCAAAGAGTACCCGGGATGGGTGGAAAGACAGAGTAACACAAACATTGTCGTCAAGTTTGAAAACACAAAGGATGAACACAGATCAACACGGCAATCCAAACTGTACTGCATTTTGTTGAACACGGTAAACGAGTAATTTCGAATCTTTGCATTTGGTTAATTTGATACAGATACATAGCATAGACGGGTCTTATAAGTTTGAAGGAATTTGGCTAATATTTGCTAGAGTTATAAAGCGGAAACTGCAGATAATGACGTTTTTCGTTAATCAA
Organism: Mizuhopecten yessoensis; assembly: GCF_002113885.1. Classification (NCBI taxonomy): domain Eukaryota; kingdom Metazoa; phylum Mollusca; class Bivalvia; order Pectinida; family Pectinidae; genus Mizuhopecten; species Mizuhopecten yessoensis. Next base: position 72,971 of record NW_018405184.1, read on the forward strand.
GGGGCCATAACTCCGCCAAATGAAGTTCGATTAAAGTGGTTGTCAAACTTGACCGAGCCCTTAATGCGTTAAACCCTGTTTCTAAGTTTGAAGAAAATCGGTTTAACAGTTGTTGCAGTTATTGCACGGAAACGACGCGTAACAGACAGACAGACAGAGAGACGGACAAACCCAAATTAATATCCCCCGTTTCGATGAAAGCGGGGGATAAAAACTACTTGTGTACTTTGTAAGCTTACTCAATCTCTTGTACATGTAGTACATGATGTAATTGTTTGACATTTAACCTAAGAGCCGGAAATAAAGAAACTAAAACTGAACCTGGTCACAGTCACACTTATAAGTCAGCTAAAGCAGGCCAAATATTTATTTTTATTGTTCAAGCACACAGCCCTGATCCGCATGACTAATTCCACACCATTGTGATGGGTTACGGTCAGTTGTTATGGCGATGCAGAGAAAGTCAACGCAAACACACAAACTGTTAGATGTTACAATCAATGAAAACTTATAATCGTGATTTTTAATTGAAAGTGCATGATTTTGTAAATTCACTGACTTGAAATATTATAATACATTTATATTACTTGTGGTGCTCTCCCCTTACCAGATCACATTGTTACATGAGCACAGAGAAGTATATATATATATATATATATATATGTATACGTCTCTGATGAGGATGCGTCTCAAATAAAAGAATATTTCAAACCTTTACTAGCGTGCACATAATGACATTTTGTACACTGACTATATATTCATGGCTCAAAATATTAAGATTCCTTATAAATGTACATACAAATGTGTTTGTATTTGCTATCGATTTCCTGAGGCATATGTCGGGTGCAATCGGAGTATTGCCGACAAATATAATAAACGGCCCACAGCCGTACATTCTGTACGTAGAGTATTACAAACAACTCGTGGTAATGCGTATAGCCTCTGTCTAGTAATTTAACCGCTGTTCTATTTATAACCCTCTGTTGATAGCGACTAGTCTGATCACAGTGAACAACAGCTGTCAACTTATCACATTTCCCAGCCCTGACAGACCATGTGATTCACCGACCCTGTGTGCTACATGATGAGGCTCCCAACGGGGATAATCACACCTTGGTAAAATCACGCAAAGATACAAATAAATCATATCGTAATATACAAATTAGTTATGTCGTCTTACACAAAACGTGTGATAAATTGGACATATTAGATTGGAGGAAAAACAAGTTATTTTATCAGAAAAATACTAGAGTATGTGATGTAACGACAATGTGTGATAAACCGTATCCCCATAATGACCTCTGACCGGCACACTTTGAGTCGAAGTAAATGCCCAAGAGGACAACAGAGACTCTAGAAGCGAATATTTACAAGTGGTGCTCGCCGAGAAGACGCAAGGTATGTATATTTATTTGTCTATTTATTGTGTATGTGTGTTAATGTGTGTAGATTGCAACAATTGGTAAGAAACATATAACGCACCAGCGAGAAATGTGAAATACGTGACTGTGTGGGCCTAGCACATCGGCGGTTCGATGGGGCATGGAACACGTGATACGCTGAACCCAGACATGTGTACGTTGTGGTGATTCATTAATACCAATATGATTACTAACATACGCGTACGTGTGTTTTATAACGCTGTATCACATTAACGCACATCACGTGTGACATACTGTAATGATATGTAGAACATATCAAACCTCATAATTTATATCACTACAAAGAGTAGCCCATACACGTGTATACCGTCCTCTATTGATTGTTGTGGATGTGTGTACGTATGTGTGTAGATAATCTGTGCTTAATCTTGTCCAGTTTCTGTCGACTACATATGAGTGTATGTACAGACCACAGAACAGCGTTACATGATAAAGACAAAAGCGTTTGGTGACATGCGATCATGAGTAGAGCACAGGTTCTAACCTCGTCTGTCAATGATATATGATAGATTATAGTATAGGTGTATTGACAGACGAGGCTAGTACCTGTGAGTAGAGATCTATATAATTGCTAACGTACGCATTCCGAGATACGAGACTGAAAAATGTTATAAAAGTTTATTGTGGTAGGAAATAAGAGCGAGATAAATGCGTATAATTGTAACAGACATGGCTATGGCAAATATTTATCGTAATAAGGTACGCTCGGTGTATACATACCAAGTAAAAGGAGATATCTAGAGAATGTTATCGAAGTTTATGCTTGGTTTTATATAATTGCAGGCTATCAAAATATTGGGATAGTTTGGTCACATGGGCGACTGATCAAATATTGAAAGCTTGCCAATAAAGTTAGATTTATAAATGTATACATAAACAATAAGATTTGGGAAATATAAATATAATTTAAACGTAATGTTTCGGTGATCTGGCCCGTGACAATAAGAGGCTGGGGCACGTACTGTCCAATGAGTATGTACATGATGTATGGTGTTTTAAAGAATATTCCTTCATATATGTGTGCCATTCTGTAAATGAGGCATGTTAAAGTGCTGAGAATTCGACAATCAATTCGATTTATTTGTACTGTGATAAGNCCCCCCCGCCCGTTCCCTGAAAATAAGCTTGTAAGGAATATTTCATCGGATCTGACAATCACATGTCGATTTTTCTGTTTGTATTGTGACGTTACTATCAACCTTGAATAATTTTAACGAAAATCCCACACACGGAAGACATAAACAAAGTACATATATATATATTTATCAAATTTAAAAAATGTCCTGTACTTGTACTGTTTTGTTGTATAATTTCAAGAGCAACTGTTTAATATTGAACTTTATGCTAATAAGTTATATCACAACATAAAATATGATTATAATAAATCGCCTTCAAGTTCTATAGACATCAATTATCTTCCTATGGTGACGTTTTTGTGCATGAAAAAATTCAATAATGACTGTATTACATTTTGTTGGCAGGTCATTCCAGCAGTACTTAGTACAGCTAGCCTATATAGACGGACTCCAAGAGACCATGGACGAGCACACCAGTAGAACATTAAGAAACTTGCTCGAGCAGCTTGGTCCCGAATATGGTCGCCGTCTACAGAACACAAATATGTCAAAAATAGACCTCACCACTGGGGCGAACCCTGTTTCGGTAGCCCCAACAGGTAACAGAAAAATCATCCCCAAAAGCTCCACTCCTCTGGTGTTCCACAGCCCTTCATCCATGCCCTGTGTCATTATGCCAGGCAGTATCACGTCCTCCAGCAGTCGTTTAGGAATACATGGAAGTAGTTCAGCCTCAAACAGTCGATTGGGGATACCCATCTGTAGTACAGCATCCAGCGGTCTTCTGGGGATGCCTGGCAGCAGTGCAGCCTCAAGCAATCATCTATCAATGCTTCAGAATACGGTCCAATCCAGCAGTGGTGGCGTGAACTTGGGCGCAGCGCAACTCTCTCTTTTAGAACATTCAAACGTACTTGGGGTGTCAGCTATACAAGACAACGATCGAAATCTCTATATTTGTGAAAATGATGCAGACAATCAAATGTCGGAGAATTTCAATTCGATATATGAAAAGTCCAATCAAATGTCCAGACAGGCATTTACAATGAGGCGCACACGAACGAACATTCCTTACTCCGTCAAGTGCCAAATATCAAAAATGGCAGAGGAAAGTCCAAGAATCACACAAGGTGAGATTGCGCAGATATTTGGCATAGATCGTACAACAGTGTCAAAAATTCTGAAGAAAAGAAAAATGTATGTAGACCCCAGTTCCCCACATTCTCCAAGCAAGATTAGCCGGTCAGCTGAGCATGAAAATAGCCACTACGACCTAGAATCAACTTTATTAAATTGGTACACCGGACTGCAAGAAAAGAAAGCTTCGGTCACTATGGCAATGGTAGCCGACGCGGCCGAAAATTTGGCGGATGTGTACGGAGTCCCGTTAACACTCATTGACACACAATGGGTCAGCTCCTTCTGTCGACGACATAGCATCATCTGCAGCAGGGAAGATTTCCCCAAAATAGAGTATGCAGGTAAGCGATATTAACAGACAAAGGTTCTTCCAAAGCTTACAGACATATTTTGAGTTTTTTGGTAAGAATTTTTTTCACTAGACAACGGTGGCAATGTTGAATTTCCTACTGACCGACATTATTACAATAACGCCCTACAAATCAATAAGAGCAACATTAGAAATCGTTCTATTTATCAGGGTTATTGAAGTCCTGCAAAACAAATGTTGGATAAGTCAGTAACAATCACATTACGTTTTTTTTTAATATCATAAGCAATTAAGACCACCTTTGCTAATTCAATAGAAATTTAAAATAAATACTGATAAGGTACTGAAGGGCAATGCACATCAACCATAGACAACTTCATAGCGCATATTTTTAAAAGGTACTAGTCTATGATGATCATGATGACTAGCACAAATGTCATTTCTATTAAATCCTGATGTAGAATAGATATAGAGGGAAATGTTATGTGAACGTTTTCAAAAACGTTGACCCAAAACATCTGAATCGCCGTGAGATCACGATGCGGTGGACCAAATTCGATCTGAAAATGTGAACCTAAATGCATGCTTTGAAAAGGGCAACAACTCGTATAAACAAATCAAATGGCAATTCACATTGGGTAACTTCGTGTAGCCTTAAAGCTGTGTACCAAATTTGTAAGCGACCTGTCGAAATTAGTTGACAGCTACGAAGTAAAATACGGTAAATAAAGAATGACTGTATATCTTGCTAAATTAACAACACCTAAGTGGCAACGAGAAAATATCCGTTAATTTGTAAAACAGAACTATTATATCAATAGCGATCCGTCAAAAAAATGACTATGAAATGGATTTAAATCAGGAAATATACAAATCGTCTGATTTCAAAGATGAACGTTACACACACACACAGATGATCGCACGTTTAAAATTTAGTAATAGATACAGAATGCCAAACATAAACTACTCTTGTTTATATGTGTGCCCATGCGTATGGTTGGGTATGTGAATGTGTGGGTGTATGCATGCATAGCTTATTGTCGTAGTTCTGCCATCATGAAATTTTGTTAAAAAATATTATTGTACAGGGAAAGGGCTTGATATAAGTTGTAGAACTTGTGCCCAATTCCATTGCTATGTAAAAAAGGCAATAAAATATGCTTCAATCAAATAAAAAAGGCGTAAAAAAATAAAAATGAACTACTCTACATCCATCGTCGGATACCCACGGTTGATTTCGCTTCGGTACTCATGAGTGAGTACCGAAGCGAAATCAACCGCGGGTATCCGACGATGCTCTACATCATACAATTTATTTTATGAGCCAAAAAGTTGGAAATCCAAACAGGTCGAAACTACTATTGAAACAGATGGAGAGGTACAGTGCATTCAAACAAGTATTTAATGAAATTCAAAAATTATTGAGGAATACTGGTTTATATCAGATTTAGTAAAGTGTGTATTGTATGGACCATGCCAGTACTCAAGAGATTACAGTGGTCACCAAGGTTACGACAAACCTCGGGGACTGAAGGAATCCCCAGCAGATTCTACCTACTTGTATAGGTTTAATTGGACTTTGGTAGCTGACAATGCCAATTAGATCTCCAATATGAAATAAACACAAACATTCAGTTCTTAATGTGGGACCACCTGTTCATATGCCCACCTGATGTTTTTATTCATTTTTTTTTTTTTTTGTAATTCAGCACACACAGGCATGTTGAAATAGGCTGTTAATATTATATACTAAACATGCATGAACATTTCCCTTTACACATAATAATACAAGATAACAAAACGTGAAACGGTAACCCTGCGGATGAAATAGTAAAGTGATCTGTAAAAGGTAAATAAGTGTTTAACCATCTAATTTATCATCAAATTAAAAACACGAAAACGACCCTCGTTAAAATAACCAAACTATACGCCCAGAGCCTCACATGCACAACATCTACATGTATTTGGACTCATTGTGTAAGTGACGTATTTAGAAACTATCTTGTGCATTGGGACCCTGATGAAACACATTACTCACAATTTTGTTTTGTCTTCGGTTTCCTGCATATTTTTTTTATTGAAATCGGTTCTGTCGAATATGTTTATATTACCGACACATGGCGGTCGATGCACTGCGTACGTACAAACGCCCGCAATTGGTCACACGCGATGTGACGGCATGAGTTAACGGCATGAGGTATAGTTATCGGTACTTTGTGATATATGCTGTCATACGAAAAGGACAATAATTAATGTAAAATGGCGCTATATTAACAATGGCGATTAACAATTTACTTTTTAGTTTTTACTATTGAATGGCAAAGTGTTCAAAGTTTGAAAGCAATAAATCTGCAAAAACTGAACGGACGCACAGATGGATAGATTCCGCGGACGGCAAAATAGACAAGATAATATATATATTGACAACTGACCATGAAGCCCGAAATTTATACCCCAGCACGGCGAATTTCTTAGCAAAAATCTCATCAATTGAAATCAAAGCTACATATATATAGTATTACCTAGTTAATGTGAAAAGTACACTTTCAATTCCTAACAAAAAGTAGAATCACGGACTAAGATAACACCCTCTAATCTAATTCCGTGGTAGAACAAAACAAAGGCTAAAACAAATCTGAATCTTTTTGTCAAAATCAAAGGCTGTGTTACTTATACATGTAGATATTGAATGTTGTTGCCTATTGAATACGTATAGCTACCATAACATGTACACGGCGGTCTCCCATACAACGTTTAAATGACTTGTGTGTCCTGCTTAACACGAACACAGTACATGTAACCGCACCATTGATTTTCTCCGGGGCATTTGGCTATAGCTACACAAAGAGAGACACGTGATCCCACTACAGGGAATCTCCGTTACAGTGAAGGTTTGTTACACTGAGGCTCTCTATAAATAGACCAGTCTAGATCTATACGGGACCGGAAATCGGCAAATGTGAATGTGTGCTAGTGATTATATACGTGCTCAGACAAAGAAGGGTTTAGAAAGGTGCAAGACGAGTGTTTTTGTAAGGGTTTGAAGTGGAGCTTTAGAAGAAAGCATAATATGGTACAACCGAGAGAGGATACGTACTACCTGTAACGCTGCTTTGTGAATTGTATGTAGAGGGCATAACAGTATCGCTGTATCCAAGTCGTGTATAGTAAATATATAAGATATCATGTGTGTGGCAATTTGCACAATCCGATAAAGACACGCAGAAATCGTCGGGAAGTTCAGGATTTCGGATTAGTAGAAACAAACAATGGAAGACGAGAAAAAAATAAATGTTCAAGGACTGTTTGGAAGACGAGTCAATTCTAAGCAAGATAAATTAGGGCCAGGTAAAGTACCTGGTAAACATTCTAGTCAAGGTCAGTCTTCCTTACCACTACCTGATCATGACGATTTTGACGTTGAAATGTTATGTCTTGCTGCTACAACACCAAGAAAACGGACAGTTCTGAGTCTGGAAACAAAATTAGAAATAATCCAAGCAGTCGAAAGAAAAGAAAAACTTAAAACGGAAATCGCTAAAGCTTTTGGTATAACAGGAAGCACACTTACAGGCATTGTAAAGCAGAAAGAGCAAATAATGGAAGCGACCGATTCGGGGACTTTTTCACCTGCAAGAAAACGTATGAGACATGGCAATTTTATTGCAGTCGAAGATGCCCTTTACAGTTGGGTACGAAAAATGGAAGGAACCACTATTAACTTTAGACAGGCAGTCTCAGGCGCTATATTAAGACAGAAGGCAAACGAGATCGCAAACAAATTAGGAGTAACTGGGTTTGTCAGTTCGCCTGGTTTTATTGAAAGATTTAAGAAAAGAAAAGGCATACGAGTGAACGGTGGTGATTCACCGAGAATGAGGACAGCTGGAAATAGGTCTGGAGTTGGATTATCAGATAATCGAAATGCTGACCTCAAAAGGTCAGGTTTTACTAAGGATGGACATGCTACCTCATACTTCGCTACAGCGGAAGGAACAACAACTATGTTGGAAGAGACAGACTCACAAGAAGACAGTAACTTTCATATTGAATTTGTTTTTCATGAAGCAGATGGTGCTGGCTATGTCCAAGAAGGTAAAACACCTGACCTATCGGCAGTGCCTTAAATTCACTCCTCTCCCATTATGTATTAAAACTAATTTTATAAAACATTGAATGAGCACTGTCCATAAATGTGCCTGGTTTTTTTCCCCTCAAATTTCGTGAAAGTAAAAACTTAATGAATTCTAATAACCTTTCAGAAAGTTTTTTTTTTAATTATAAAATTTAGTTCACACAATAAAATATGGCGAAAAAATATTCATAGTAAGAATGCATACCTTTATAGATATTACACGATGTTGATGAGCAATGTGGTGGAATCAAGAAAATAGAATGCATACCTTTTTAGATATTACATGATGAGCAATGTGGTGGAATCAAGAAAATTCAACAACACAATGTAAATTGGTATAGATAAAATCTTCCGACATCATACTGAGTTTCGTCCAGAAAGAAAACTTCTTTAAAATTCATCATGAATTGTGTTTTGATAACGAAGGATACATGTGAGCTCGGTCTGTGTACGGGACACTATCTGTTCATAGTACTGCTCCAGTTGGACGGCTCTTTCTTTGGCTTTAGTTGCCACATACTCTTGGTAGGTCCTCTCTTGGTGAGCCTATATGGGACAGCAGTGATTTCCAGGCTTCATTAATTTTCAATTCATTTAATGCTTATTAAATAAAGGCTTGATGTGCAGATCTGGAGCAACTGTCAGTGCCAGTATCCTCTTTTCCTATCAAAAGACCACATTAACTCATTCACCCCTGAAGACACATTTGAGCTCTTCCAATTCAATGGTTGGAATAGTTCATTATGAAATTTCTGGGCTGATTGAGTTAATGAATCAAGGAAATCATATCTAATTTAACACTACAGAATGTAAAATAGAAAATAATAATAAAAAAAAAAGAACAATGAATGAACACTTTTGAAATATTCTTAAAGTAATTGAATATTAATATTTGATATGATTGTGTCGGCTTTGTTGGTGTATTCTTTACCTGGTAGGTCCAAAAAGACAAGGCTCTGGTACAAATTTCCATGATAGTTTCTGGTTTCTGTCCCGCTAAAACCATCTTGAAAAAACAAAAGATAGTGTGATTTCTTTATTGAACCAATCGCCAAATGAGTACTTTCTATAGCATAGCACATGAACAAGTCACTCTTGCAGCAGATATTTTATCCATGTTTATCAAATGATATCATACCTGAGGAACAATCATTGTTAAATATTCATTGTAAAGTATTTACAGCTACATACCACAAGAATATTTCTGATTGAATAGAGATGAATTTTACATTTGTCTGCATATTTCAGGTTATTCGAGTTAAAAATTATGTGTTTCAATTGTCATTAATGTTTCTCATTTGTCTTTAAAGAATACCTACTGATTTATACTGTTCATTTGGCTGTAAATCAATTCTGATGATATCAAACTTCCCAGATAAAGTATTTTCACCTGCAAAATCAAATTGAAGTTTTGAAAAAACAATATTCATGTACAATGGTATATAATTGAGCATAGAACAAAATGAAAAGAAGTTCATTACTTCATCTAGCATGAAGCATGTAGTGATTTGAGTGATTCAGTTTTAGTTTGAACAAGCATACCAATTTTATATCTGAATATGGTTTCCCCGAGACAGGGGCATTTCATTTCAATAAAACAAAATTGTTCTTAACGTTGCATAATAACAACAAAAAAAGCAACATAATTAATATTCATTTTTTACAATGACAGAAACATCTTTATAATAATACATCACGTTTTAAAATAATTAAAAATAAAAGTCTGTAACAAATACTTTGATGTTACGGCTACTTGTCAGGCAGGATGACTAGACTTGAATTAATATGCTTACAAGCTGGACAGGTGTATGATTTGTTGAACTCTTTTGCTCCATCTTCATCACAGAAAATATCTGATTTAGGCAATATGTCAAGGAGTAAATTTCTTAGAACAGGAAAAAAAGCTATACAAATTTACAGTACTCAATAACTCGCACCAGTTTTAGAAAAAAAATCCTCAGTCATTTTTGAGTAAGATGTTCTTCACATAACAATTTACTAATAACAGTGAACAAATTGATTTATTACTTGTGAATGATCCTAGTAGAACTCAGTTTATCAATGCATGTATTTATTTATTTTATTTTGTGGTTTTATTCTAAGCTACATAGTTATTAGTTATGACCCTGCAAACTACAGGGATATTAAAAATCATATTCTATTGTCAGTAGTACACATGCTGTCTCATGGGCAAATAGTTGCTGTCAGCTATTGAAAATTATAACATATAAACGTACAGCGTATTTTTAATTCAATCATGTCTTAATTTTTCAGTAAAATCTGTAAGTTAACATTTATCTTAAATATCAAATATTATTGTCAATATGTTTAATTTTTAAGTGACATAGTATTCTGGAACCAAATACAAAAGCAAAATAGGAGGAAAAATATAAGTATTTTCACACTTAAAGTTCACTGTGAACACTTTGAATAGTTGTTCAACAGTTTCGTCAAAGGATACGTGAACAGGATGTCACCTAAAACAGGAAGCAGATCAATATGGTCCAATTTTCGATAAGTTATAATAGAATTATTTCAGGGTATCACTATTTTACATTCTCTGCACCACAGGAATATGTCAAATTGAAGGCTAGAAGGCTCTGTACAGGTCAACATGCAGACAATACAAGTAGACTGGTTTGATCCTTTCATGAACATCAAAAGAACTGATCAGCAGCATGACCATAAAATTGAACATCTTTGAAGTCAGGTATCCCTCATCTGTAATCTTCAAAGGGGAGGCATCGGCCTTGAGATTGGTTATTTTACACCTGAAACTAATAAAATAGCTAATTTCCCACAATCCCACATGCTTTCAATTTTATCATGACATATTCCTGGACTGCGGAGAACATAAGATATAAAATAAGTTACATAACCCCTGGAATTTTGAGAATTGTGGGTTTCTTTCTAAATAATATAAAAGACAACTAGGCCTATCTGATGTTTTCCAGATCTCTTATGCATCCAACCATGTAATATTTTCTGTGTGACATTATAAGCACTTGTTTTTGTTATCTATGAATGGGGAACATAAAGCATTATTTGTATTGAAATTTGGAAAGCATTCCTCATTTTTTGATCGTTTTGGGAAAATAAGTCACTTTTCAGCTAGGGGAACAGCCTGCATTTGGCAGTAAAACTGAGCAAAAAAATCACCCTTGTGGTTGAACAACAGAATTTAGATTCTATCTAAGTCTGTGGTTGAACATAAGGACTAACATGGGAAAAGAAGATATATTTTAAAATCTACTTGGTTTCTGCAACATTGCAACTCCCACCTACACAAATCAGTGAGGTTAGCATAGGGTGTAGAAACTGAAAACGTTTTGTGGATTGGCTTACTTTTAAAAGAACATTCACCATGGACACATATACCATTCAATTTGGTTACGAATTGGGTTGAAATTTGTCTGCTTACCCAAGCAAATGAGTTTAGCCTCTTTCTGCATTTCTTGTAGTTACAAATGAGTTCTCCATCCATTCTTGATTTTATGATTCACTGAAAGTGACACCTCAGACTACGGATACACTTGTGAATAAAGAAAAGACAAAAGAAACGTGACATTTCACACAATTATCAATTTGCTCAGATCAATGGAAATGTTATTACATAATTTTCCTTATGTGTGATAAAAAAAACACCTGGTGAAACAAATAAAAACAAGTAGTGTGTGCAGTTTATCGGTTCGATATTGTTATATTTAGTATGCATGCCTGTGAATAATTTGGCGTCAACAGATGTGTATATGTTGACAGAGCAATATTAATCCATAAATACGTACCTACATTAATTACGAATTTCTGCTACTTTCTATCATTTTAAATTTCCCCGCCAAGTTGATTTTGCGTCTGCCACATCGAAATCATTGTGATATTAGTGCTTGACTTACTTCGCTGTAACATACTCTCAGTTACTAAACGTAACAGTGACTGTGATTGTTGATATTTTCGTGGCAACATGGCGGGTGGGTGGACGGGTTTCTCGGATGAAGATCTTCGTCGTTTGAAAGACCGTGAATCCGACGGTCCAACTATACAACGGAAAGGTTAACATAGCTGAAAGATTCGCTTATTTTACCAGTCCATACGTTACAAACGCTTGCAGTTAATCTCAATTTACATTTTGTGAAAATAATCGAAACAGAGCTCGTTCGAAAATGCCTTCCAATCACTGGGATGCTAGTAAAGGAAACACGAAATTGTTTGCTTATCTTGATGCACCCACTCTCTATAATTCAACGGTATATTTAATATGATTAGAAGCGAACCTCCGTACTCAAATCGTAATGATTAGTTCAATGACAAGGTCATCATTTAGCCGATACATTGATTCAGCTTGAGTTTCCTCTGTCCCCCTGCAGGTAGGGCGTAAGAATTGTACCTGCTGCCCCCAATTGCATGATCGTAAGAGGCGAATAAATTTGGGACCTTATTTCTTCTCTCCTTTCTAAATAACTTTCTTCTTCCTAATGTCTCCCTTGACAATGCCTCACTTTTGGCCATTTGTTGAGCGTTCGCCCCTGTGAGGAAGGCTTTGGGTTCTGTCCCCTGGCCGAGACATACCAAAGTCTTTAAAAATGGTAGTTTATACTCCTGCTTAACGCTCAGCAAATTAGGAGTGGGACGACTGGTTCGCCCGTTGTCAGTATAATGTGACCGGGTGGGGCGTCCTGCTGGGTGTCTTCGGCAGTATGTTTCAGTGAGGTAGCACTATAAAGTCGGCATCAGTTCCGCGCTATCACAAGGAGACAAACACGAACATATCGCAGCCTCCCAAAATACACACACATACACTACACGCATGCATCTTGCACACAGGGGAGGCCGTCCTTAAATGACCTTAGCTGTTAATAGGACGTTAAACAAAATCAAACAAACAAACAAACAAAAGTTTCCTCTGGTCCTAACGTCCATAGTGAACCGTAACAGATGTGCACATAACTCAGAAGCACCTCCACCTCAACTTTGATCCTTTATTGTTACGTTAACAATACGAAAACTAACCGCTCAGCTTGATATAAATGTATTTCATCTGGGTTATAGATCCGATTAATATATTTCAATAATCGCAATCTACGAAATTCTCATGTTTGTGATCAGCTATATCAACTGCTATGTGACAAATCACCGTGTTTTATAGAGCAGTAGATTTCTGACTATAAACAACCTTACAGGGACAGATAAAATTTTTAGAGCCTGCAATTAAAACCTGATAACATATAATTCAAATTCACTCCTCATATGAGTATAATGTTATATAAATATTGCATTATTGTTGAAATAACAAATCCTCACTAATAAAAATAACCCTTGAACGAAATTAGCAATTGTCTTGGGGGGGGGGGGATAGAAACGACCATCATGAATATGGTATTAATACTGATGCCGCCATGTTTACTACAAATTCCATATTGTGTCATGACATCCAATAGACGTCTGATCTATATCAGAAGAGAGACAAAGATTCCAACATGGCGGTCAGTTCAGATTTTGATTACCCTTGATACCTTAACTAAAAAATATAACGACATTTTAGGCAGAGTTTAACTTCAAGCTATAGGAAATCAACAGAAATAGTTAATATTGCAAACCAATTTATGGATGCGAACCAATGTGTTGTCAATTAATTCTAATAATTTGCCCCAGTGTGATTCACACCAGGCTTGCTCTATTGCAAGATATGGGATCGATTTTTATACCCGACCGGGGCAGAGGAGGCAGGGTATTAATATTTGTACTACATTTTTCCTCAAAATAGTGAATGTTGAAAAGCTGTTAAGCAATTGAGTACAATGTAAATTATGACCATTGATGAAATTGTGGAAAATGTGCTTATATAATAATCAGTAAAAGTAACAGTTTTTTGTTTTATCTCCTTTCAGCTTCAAAGAGCTCTACACCAATGCAGTATAAACAAGGTCAGTTTCAGCACAGAAATAAAAGAGATATAGACAGACGAATGCCACCATCAGCTGCAAGAGGCAGTGCTTCAGAAACCCAAACTTCAGGGCAGAATCTCACCCAGCCAAAACCTACATCTCGGCCAATACCAAATCAATCATGTTAGTATACATTTCTATTATTAACAATATTTGGAAAACAAAGAGAAAGTATACGAAATTTACTTCAGACAGTAGGCAATATCAATACTGCCTTTATAAAACACAGGCTTTTTGATGAAAAAGGACATTCTCACTCTTTGGTCTACTATGTATGCCAGTGATTTGTTGGGATTTGAAGGGTGACTGGGTTGTGGGGGGGTCAGCCAAATGTACATGTGCAGTAAAATGTACATATATGCATTTTAATGTTGTGTTTTTATTTGTGTCTTGTTTTGGTTAGTTTAATAAATTACCAAGTTTACATAGTGGTGGCAGTTGAAATCTGAATACAATATTCGGTCATGCAGGGCATAAATAGTAATGGGAATTGAGAGAGCATCATGTGTGATCTGTCTGGCAGTCATTTTGTTTTTTCATAAACCCTTTCATCCCTATTTTACTTTAATAAACTCTACTATATGCATTGATCTGGATAATTCTATTATGGTCTACAGTGTTGAAAGATTTAAAGAGTAGTTGTATTTCAGGATTCGTTATTTCAACTGTCATGCATTATTTATACTCATGTGAGGCGTTAATTACAAAAATGTGATGACAATTAATCTTAACTTGTCATAGGTAATAAAATTCCTCGTGATCGCAGCCAGTTTCCAACAAGTGGAGCCATAGAAGGCCTCAATGAGACGGAGACTATGGACGTGACACACGATGATCATGTATCGGAGAAAGTTGTTGTGAAGGAGGAGCCAGAATTTGAAGAACTTGGTCCTGAGGAGGCGTTGAAGTATGATAATTTATGTGTTTGCATTGCTTCTGATACTTTATGTACCAGTGTCATCAAACCTGCCTTAGAAACCACTGTAATTAAGTTAACACCTAGCATTCATAAGTAATTTGGTTGTCACCTTCGATTGAAATACAACTGGCCTAATGAAATAGTTAAAGACTAGAGAATGGCCCTTATTGGGGTTTTGCCATCCTGATCACTGATATGGTAAACTAGCGATAATTTCCTGGACAAAGATGAACAAGAACATAATATCAGTATATGAATACATGTTCATAAGAATTGTAGTGTAAGTTTTGTAGCTGCATATATACTTTTACAGAAAGTCATTTTACTACACTTTTGGGGGGGAAATGTTAAGAAGGTGCTGTGTTTGGTATGTTTACAAAATACAATGTTTATAGCTTTTAGAATTAAAAAAGGAAATAACAGTGCAATCTGTCAGCTAAACATTCAATGTTTATAGTAGTATTTCTTGGCTTTACAGTCGTGACCTTGGTACACTGGAAAGATTCAGAGAGCAGCAAAAAGAAATTGAAGAGGCCAACAAACATAAGAAGGCTCTCTTATCCAAGACCTTGTCTGAGAGGTAAGTCTCAAGTGGAACAGCATATCTTAGTCAATGGAAAAGATTCTTATGAGACTGAAAGGATATCATTAATAAAACCAATAATTATAAAAAAATCTTCCAGTATCTTGAAAACACTTCCTAAAGCATATTCAGTATTTAATCCTCAAGATAAATTTTTCTGTACATCACTTAGCTCAAATAAACCCTTGATACTTATAAATATAACAATCATATAACAATATTGTTAACCACTAATGTTATTGATCTATCTTGTTATTTGCAGAGTGATGTAAATGCTAACAGCAACCAATAGTGTCCAACTGTAAAAGCAAATAGGTTTTCATTGTTAAGTGAAGACAGTTAGTATGTCTGGTAATTCTTCCATAGAAATAATAATCATTTTGCAGCTTTTCTGAAAAATCGACATCTCCCCCAATGAAACATTATTAGTCATTAACTGTTTGCGTGAAGGTCTCATTAGAATTCTTATTTAATACATTTTCATAATAATCTTTGATCTACAGGCAAAAGAAGGCAAGGAAGGAAGCAGAAAAGCTGACCCACATTCAGAAAGAGTTGATGATACTGGACAATTTACTAAGTGCTGATGTCACTGTTGTGCGTAATAGGATTGAGTTTGCCAGCCGAGATTACATGGAGGCCACGTATGTTGAAATAATCATGTACAATACCTATTGATCAGTAGAAAATATGACTAATGGATTGTAGAATAACATGTGGTAGCTAGGAGAAAAGTGGGCATTAAGCCAAGGGCTATACAAGAAATAAAGATATGGATGAGGGAGGATATGATTTCAGACTATACCACCCTTGTATTAAATTTCGTTTATAAGTGCCTAACTGCCTGTTATTTAATCTCAAATCATTTCAGTAGTTGCAAGAGGCCTACATGACATCAAATATGAAACACTTCAATTGTGTATACATTCCACTCAAAATATAGATCCTTTAAGAACTATACGTGATTTACATACCGGTATGCAAGGTTTGATCTGTTCTTGTTGTTTCAGGAGGCGATATGATAAGGCTGAAAAGGAATTCATTGAGGCCAAGTTAGATTTGCAGAAGAAGTCTGAACTGAAAGAACAGTTGACGGAACATTTATACACCATTATACACCAAAATGAAATCAGGAAAGCTAAAAAGTTGTCTGATCTCATGACAGAACTGGATATGGAGACCAAAGGAGAACAATTATGCATTGGCAAGCTACCTCCCTTGTCTGCTTTTTCCAGTATGGGTATTGCAAAAATTGCTTCTCCTACATCTCCAAAAAGCCCAACTAGTGATAATGTCCAAGCTGTGAAAACTGATCGGGGAACCACTTCAGAAATACCAGTGTCTTCAAGTTCAGATAATCTTGCAAGTACTGTAAACAGCTCAAATTCAACCAGTGCTGATCAACCAAGGACTGAAACAAATTTGTCAAATGTAGTTGTTGACTTATCCAACGAAAATTCAACATTGAATAAAGAAAATTCTTGTTCGCCAAACAGTTCATCAAAGGACATTCATGACACAAATTCTGAACAAAGTGAATCTCAAGGAAACACGCAAAATCTTGCTGTAGAAAATTCAGACAGTATAATTGGGGAGGAAGATTTGACATTAAATGATAACACTGAGCAACCATCACATTCATCGAGTGCAGACGATTCATCGAGTTACAATAGTGCATTGTCCTCCAATCTAGGAGGAGACAACTCATCTGAATCACCTAAACATGCAGGAATTCAGGATACAGAAGGAACAATGCCAAGTTCTTGGACTTTAGACTCTGTCAACATTAAAGAGGAACCTGTGACATGAAACTAATACCAAAACTATGTACTGTTTGTGAAATGTCTGCTTTAACAGTTTAATCACTGCCAGAATGAAACTAGCTATGCCTTTCAGAAAATTGTGAATTCGTTGTCGGATCAAGTTCCGACAGAAAATTAATTTTATACCGGTTGATGGTTGAAAGCACTTTCATCCTAATTTTAGTTAGATAGTTTATGTACTTGAAACTTATGGGATATAGCTTGGCTACAAGAATTACATTTAAAAGTATTTCATGTAAGTAATGTCAATGTTACAGACACTGGTGCATTTTCTGTACTCCAGCATTTATTTTATAGAATCTCTTTAATTTATATAATTTATGTAATATAGAATGTTTATGGTGGAAACGCAAGGGGATTTCATGGTAAATTTTCGTTAGATGTAACAGTTTTAGAAAATATCCAAGTTGTTACATAACTTCTGTGGACATATATTATACATACTATGTAGTGCACATGGCACCAGTATAGAGGCATGTATACAAAATGATCTACATGATGTTTGGCATTAAATCATGGAAAAGGTTGTACTTAAATCTGATGTAAATGCATATCAGAAATTATCATTCAGTCACAAATTTATTGTAATTTTCATCACCAAGCTTTTATACCCACAGTATTATTTTGTCCAGCATGGCCATTAAGTATACGACTAACTTTTAAAGTGTAAATTTTTACATTTGAATGATACTTCTTGCTCTGACAGTAAAAGTTGTAGAAAGTTACTTTTTAACAAAAACAACTATTTTTTTTACATGAAAATGTGTTTTAAAAAATGCACTTATCGAGTGATGTTAAAATATTTTACAAGTGTTTGAGTATGTGTTGAACTCCATCTCCTGTTTCATTCATAATAATGCTGGATATATGTCAAGTTATAGATGTAGGTAAAATGATTTTGACATTGTTAATTGAAAGTGGCTTTTATCTTCTGCTATGTCAGTAAAGATCCAACTGCTGTGGTAAAACTAGTGCTACTGATACTGATTAAACTGTTAATGTTAAGTGAAAACATACTGCTGATATCAAATATATCATCATACCTGTTACATTATCAGAGGTAGAATAATCATGGTGGATCATAGATGTGACAGGTCACATTGATTAAATTGTTCACTTAGACAGCCATTACATATACACTGTCACTGTACAAAATTAGATTTATTCTATTTTGTTTTAATTAAAATACATTTTAAAAGTCAATTAAACAGAATTTGATATGAAGTGGAGCCGTTTAAAAACACAAGCGACATTGAAACCACTGAAATTACAGGAGCGCTTTTAATAACATGTGACATTGAACTCACTGAAATTACAGGAGCGTTTTTAATAACATTCGTCATTCAATATTTCATACCTTATTGTATGTAGACTAAACATGTCAGTCTGTTGTGACCGACATCACTCCGGGTAAATTCCGCGATAGCACAATGTATTTTACGTCAACTTTTTTTGATGATTAAACTATTAAAGGTACACTACACAACGACTTATTTTGGCCACAAAAGAATATTTTGTCAATGTTTCAACTTAAACATAAATATGTATATTAATTCAAATAATAATTAATGTATATGTTGATTGGTGATGTAGTCCATCATCATGAAACCATTGGGTGGTATTGCTGGTTTTAGTTACATTGTGGGTGTATATGTTATAATTTGCCATTCTATATTGCCATTATTCTATAGTAGACATCCTGGTGCCATTGTTATCTGATGTCTGAACAAATTTCATTCTTTTTACTTATTAGGGGCATTTGTTTAATGTTAGCTAGGTAAAACCAAACAAAGCTGTAATGTGTATGATATATATGTACCCGTTATTTGATATAAGGTGATATTTTGTTTGCTGATATCATGTTTATGTTTCTTTACATTAGAGATACATACATGTATATATACAACATTTATGCATTAAATATTTTTTGATGAAAATCATTTAATTGTTGTTGTTTTCATTGCCTTTTACATTTAGTCTGTAGAATTGAGAAGAACATACAAGACAATTCAGGTCTGAAGAGTTGTGAAAAAATTATTGTTATCATTGTATTTTAGTCCAAAGAATTGAGAATACTTAAAAGAACATATTGGACAATTTGAGGTCTGAAGAGTATCTGCCAACCAGTTTAAAAACTTGTTTTATATCGAGCTATACAATGCATATATATACACATTGTATTTAGTGAGGTAGAGGTAAACTTGTATGCTATAAACTTGCATTTCAAATTGTTGGCATTTGTGATAAAGTAGATTATCTTTAAAAAAAAAATCCACTGTAGACTAATGTGTGAAGATCTGGACCGGACACCTGCTTGCAATGAAATTTATAGGATATTCCAGAGACACAAGAAGGCCTTGACATTAACACGTACCTACTGAAAACTTTGTACAGGACACAAACAATTCAGCTTAATGTAATTCTGTTGGCACTCACCATTTGTTTTATGTTTGTTTTATCTTTTCTCTCATTTGTTGGATTGATAGTCGTGTCAACTGTAAATGCAACTTGAGGTAACTTTTGATTAAAACCACAAAATGACCAGGTTAAACCAGGTCTCTTTCACAAAAGGGATGTGTTTTCTAGCAGCATATTTTTTTTTCTTTCTTTTGATCAAGCAGCTTGAAGCTCGGAATGAAATATTTAAAACTAGGGAACACAGTAAGAGCTTGAGAAAGATCTGTCAGGTTCATCTCGAGAAATAAGGATACCAAACTTCAACTCTCAAAATTCAACATGGCTGCCTGACAATAATTTTGTTTTTCTGATCAGCTAAGGAACAAAGGGAACATGCATATGAAATTTGAGAAAATTAGTCATGAGCAATGATGGGATTTGACAAATAAGAACCTACATATGAATTTTTTCACTTCTTGAGAGATTGTGATAACAAACCTTGCCAGTCAAAATTGGCTGTCTGACAGCCATGCACCTAGTGTTTCTGATCATTCTCCAATTAAAATATGCTTAAGTACGTACAGACTAAGAGGAACCTGCAGTACACATGAAGATTCAGAGTAAAATCAGCCAAGTACTTCATGAAAAGCCTGGTGAATGTATCAATATACAATATCGGGTACAATTTAGAACCATCCAGTATTAATTCTTGAGAAATGGTGATAACATGATTTTTTGATGGAGATAAACAGACCAAGGAAGAAAGGTGATTTGAATAGCAGTCCACCATCATCAGATGTTGGACTTAAAAGAAAAGAAATATCAAATAATATTTATATTTTATTTCTTTAAATACAGAGACTTACATTAACTGACCACACACCAACATATCTGACTCGACTAAAAATTATTCACTTTGACATTCTTGATGTAGTCCCGTTGATACAATTGTTCCACAACATTAAACTGCTTGTGTGGTGTGCCTGACAAGCAGATTTGAGTTTTTTGGTGTCTTTACAAAAAGTTAACATTTCATTGAAATCATCAAGGTATCGGACATGGTAGCTGCAATCCTATATAATACCGGAATATTGCACTATCTCTGATTATAAATGAAGAAAAAGAACATTCATACAATATCATGAACAGTATATACGCTATATTGATGTTAAACTCTTAATGTCTGAAACTGGTCAGCTCATACATTCAAACACACCTCATTCAGAACATCAATTGCACAATAACAAAACAGATTTTCAAAGGTTATTAAATAGTGTTGAGATATAGAACAATACTTTGACAAAATAATTGGACAGGTATTAAAAATACCATATAAATGTTCCTATTCTAAAACATATAGGTGGAGTTTTGTCTGCCAGTGGAAATGATATGGGATGAGAATTGTCGGCATCACTTTGACAGCTGAGGGGGAGGACCAAACAACCCTCCAGCCTGCTTACTAGCAGCTCGGGATGGAGCAAGGCCAAGCACCTTCTGGATGTTCTGAAAATGCAAATGGACAGACTTGTGTTCGAACAATTTATGTATGCACCTGAAGTCAGTACTCTGTCCTACCATCAATTTTGTATCTACCTAGGGTATATTTATCTCAAAACTTTTCCAAGGTCCCAACAACAATGGCACAGAAAGGTCTACAAAAGTAAGAATTTTCTATCAATAAAATTGCCATAGGTGACACATGTATTTTCCAAAATATTATTTAAAATTCTTATCATAGATTTTTATTTCATTAAAAGGGGTCGCAAGTGCAGAGTTAATAGCTAAAGTTTCAAATGTCAACTTTTCAGATTCCCGGCCTTAGAGATGCATAGCAGGAATATTTTTGTGTGTCTTACTCAAGGAATACACACATTTATAAGTTGTTAGAGCGTACACACGTTGTGATTGCTGTACTTCCTATTTGATTACAAATCTGATAGGATAATTTTTTCCATGTCCCTATATGTATATGTTGCATTGTACCTACCTGCCTTACAGACATGGTACACAGGATGTAGAGAAAGATAAATGAGCAATGAGTGTAATCGTCCCCTCCCAGGTTCCTGTGGGATATCCCCTGTAGCAGGGAGATGGGTGTGAACGGCAGCTTGGCCACCACTCTGCCATCAAATCTGAAAGCAAACCAACAAATATTGTTAAAGGGATTCCATTAGCCAGAAGCCTGTGGCCAGCACATGTCTTATGTCAGGGCTTGTGAAAATGTGCAATACCAGTAGTTACTATGACAAAACAGTACAAGGAAGAATGAGATCCAACGTCCACTAACGTCCATTGGTGGTTCATGTATGGTCAGCGAAATTCAGCACAGCCAAGTTGATGGATTCCTAAATGAAATTCACTAGTCCGCCATAAGAGTGATCAAAATTTGGAAGAAATGACCAGACGTCAAATGTGGAGTCTTGGAAACTTCAATCCAGTTCACATGTTTCGACTATTGTCTGGTCATCTCTTCTTTTGAATTAAAAGGTTTAAGTAGATTTTTTTTTTCAAAATCTGCCTAGTACATTGTTTTATAAATATAGAATTGAAACCCCTTTATTAGCACAATTGTTAAGATACAGAAACTTAATTTGCTATGAAAAAAAACCCTATGCATGAATAAAGAATAAATGCAAAGTCTAACCAAAGTTTTGTTCACTGAAACATAACTACAGGTTGAAGTGACCTACATTTCACATAATGGCATAGTGCTCCTTGAGATGTATCTACATATGATCTTTGATTTCTATTTGACTTGTTGTATGAGAGAAATGAAGCTGAACACAACATCTAATACAAACGTTGTACAGACATACATATGGACCAATGGAACATCTAATACAAATGTAGTACAGACATACATATGGACCAATGGAAAAGCTGAACACATCTAATACAAACGTTGTACAGACATACATATGGACCAATGGAAAAGCTGAACACAACATCTAATACAAATGTTGTACAGCCATACATATGGACCAATGGCAAAGCTGAACACAACATCTAATACACATGTTGTACAGACATACATATGGACCAATAGAAAAGCTGAACACAACATCTAATACACATGTTGTACAGACGTACATATGGACCAATGGAAAAGCTGAACACAACATCTAATACAAACGTTGTACAGACAAATGTTGTACAGACATACATATGGACCAATGGAAAAGCTGAACCCAACATCTAATACACATGTTGTAAAGACATGCATATGGACCAATGGAAAAGCTGAACCCAACATCTAATACACATGTTGTGCAGACATACATATGGACCAATAGAAAAGCTGAACACAACAACTAATACACATGTTGTACAGACGTACATATGGACCAATGGAAAAGCTGAACCCAACATCTAATACACATGTTGTATAGACATACATATGGACCAATGAAAAAGCTGAACACAACATCTAACACACATGTTGCACAGACATACATATGGACCAATGGAAAAGCTGAACCCAACATCTAATACACATGTTGTATAGACATACATATGGACCAATGGCAAAGCTTAACACAACATCTAATACACATGTTGTATAGACATACATATGGACCAATGGAACATCTAATACAAATGTTGTACATACATACATATGGACCAATGGCAAAGCTTAACACAACATCTAATACACATGTTGTGCAGACATACATATGGACCAATGGAACATCTAATACAAACGTTGTACAGACATACATATGGACCAATGGAAAAGAATAAAACTGGATACTCCTCAACTAATGATGCACAGGCATGATTAATACAAGTCACCAATTTATTACTTTAAATTTTTATATCAACATACCGGGTAAACACAAATATTTCCAAGCAAATTTTTTCTAATTTTTTTTTAAACTTTTAAATGACAATTACAAGTCCTCTTATATACCATTTTAGTTAAGCATGAATTGTAAAGTATTTGAAACTATACCACATGAAAGATATGAAATTTTGAACGAACAGGTCCAGAATTACAAAAGACATAGCATGACGTGGTCAACACAATACTTGACATGAGAGTAGTACTTACATGGAATTGAACATACTAAGTAAAGCTGTGAAAGCAAAACCTATTGCAAACATGGACTTCATTTTCACCTGAAAAAGGAAGAAAAATACATTGATACAATGGAACATGTATGAATAAAAGTATTACTTATTTTTTTACTTATTTTTAATAATGTTTGAGCACACGCCCACTAGACTGATCACATTAACATGCTGTTGTCACAGAAAATATCATATTTTAACAAATATCTATTAAATTTCTTTTTTTCATTCTTAAATGCCTGATAATGAACACAAAAACTTGTGCCAGGCATATAAAGCAAGGTATCAAATTAAGACATTGTCCATTTCCGATAAGCCTTTGAAATAGCTGCTTGTCCATGTAATACAATCAAAAGTAGATGAAGAAATACCTTTGGGTTATTTCCACCTTATTATACTTTACAGTTTTTGGGTTATTGCCACCTTATTATACTTTACAGTTTTTGGGTTATTGCCACCTTATTATACTTTACTATTTTTAAGTAAGAAAACTCACAAATGATAAATCTCTGTTGTTGTTCTTGAGCTTTTCTTCTTGTCTCTCTGTAAATGACAATGTCAGTAAATGTATCTGAACATACAATGTACATAAGATAATTTACCAGTATTTTACATGTTATTATTGCTTTAATTGCTTTTTACAAAAGAATATTCTAGGAAATTGAATGTTAGTGTATACTACTGCCATTAATCATTAATTATTTGAAGAAAAAACCCATACCTAATTTTTTCTTTTGACTGCGGTCTGTTGCATCACCAATTTCCTTTTTCTTTTCCACTAAAAGCAGATCAAGTGTATAAGCATAAAAAATGTTTCGGTTCCAGACACTGGCCAAATAAACACTGTAACATGTCAGAGTTGCCAGTAATCATGGGAAGTGATGACATTTTACCCTGGCTAGATATATAACAGAAGAAGAAAAGAACTGATACAAATATCTGAACAATTTCAAAACATCAGATAGCTTTAAGACCCATTGGAACTGCAAGTTTCACATAAAAGGATCAACATTGATTGGAATCCATAATTTGAATTGGCCTTGTTCAATCTACAAACGTCTGAATATCCAGGTACATGTTATACTGGGCTTTCAATTGACACTTGACAGTATGTTTTTGACTTCCCAATTTTTGTTTTGACTCTTTGATTTGAAAGAAACTGTCTATTTGACATGTGTTTTGATTCTCCAAATTTTAAAAAAAATATTTGACTTCTGATATTGCTAAATGTCAGGAGCCAACTGAAAGCCCTGGTTACATGCAATACTGGCAATAATAATACAATTTTATCAAATAAAGTCATAAGAATATCTTAAATATTGAACTAAATAGAAGTTTTTTTGTGAATCGTTTACTTAAGTTCAGTATAAGGGAGGTCTTATCCTATAATACTGAATATTTTGGAGAGCACTAGTTATTCAACCAACCTTCCA
The DNA here is from genome assembly GCF_002113885.1 of Mizuhopecten yessoensis. Taxonomy (NCBI): domain Eukaryota; kingdom Metazoa; phylum Mollusca; class Bivalvia; order Pectinida; family Pectinidae; genus Mizuhopecten; species Mizuhopecten yessoensis. Next base: position 98,242 of record NW_018405184.1, read on the forward strand.
CTAATAATGTGATTCTATTAATTCTATAAACAGTAAAAACAGTACTGCATGGGGCAGAAACAATAGTTGCCCTTAACGTGCCATGTTGAAACTACAGGTACCGGTATTTGGACTAAAAGTATATTTAAGTAAAATATTTTTTAATCTTTCTGACACAAAATGTATGAAAAAAATTGAAATGCAACATTTTGAAAGGTTGAATTTTTCTCAGAAGTAACTTCCCTTTTTAAAGTCACAAAGATGATCACCTCCCTTCGTTCATATTCCAACCATCAACAATTTTGAACTGTATAGGGATTATTCCATATTGCAATTCATCATAAGCTGTAAAACCTAACGGAATTCTAGACTGCTAATCACAAGAAGAGTTTGCTCAAATGAAAATTAAGTTTGTCCTCATATAGCTTAAATCTTATCCAAGTTTCATCAGAATCTGTTCATGTTTCATTGAGTTATTGATGTGAAACGGTTGAAGAAATAGAGCACAGTATGTATATTATTTGTTAACTTTGAATTTAGCCTTGACTTTGCATATATAAATGATATATATATTAAAGAAAGTTATCTAAAGGAAACCAAAATGTGGAAGTATAGACAGACATTTTCCATACCATATGTCATGTTTAAATTTGATTGGTATTATAACAATGCATTACATTTCTTGCTCTGCTTCTCCACTTCAGCCTTCAGCTTCTTGTATTTTTCTGTTCTGTACACCAAAAGCCATGTCAATCCTGAAACAGACATAACCATTTATATTTATCATACAGTATGCCAAGATAAACTAGTTAAAAGAGAACTTTGCCAACAAGAAAAGAAAATGAAACATTCCATTAACATCAATTTTATTAACAAGATAAATATTTGTTAACACAATAACTTGAAGCTTGATTAAACATGAGAATAAACTCATCCTATTATTTTACAAATACTATTTAAGAGGTAGCTTTCAATAGCTGCTTTATAAAAGATCAAGGTAGCTAAATTTCATTTAATGCATACTATAGGCACCTCTAATTTATCATTTTTAAGCTTATATATATGAGACCATTCAAAGCGCGAGTAGATTACAGCAACATATCAAATCAAATGCATTACGACAAACAATAAATCCCCCGCGTACAATACAACTACACCACTAAATCCCTCATACTAATATTAATACCCGGCCTCCTCTGCCATGGCCAGGTATTTTCTGACGACGCAATATATTAAAAAACAATTCTCATCATCAGAAAGCTACGTTATCGCAGCGGTATTTGGTTAAATCGGCCAAAGGTATTATATCGTATCTATATGTTAAATACATGGGAAATATACATTTATAAGTACAATTATATTTAAATAAATATATTAAAGATTTATTTAATTACTTACTGGTGTTGTTGTTTTGTTTTTATTGCCTTACACAAACAATGATGTTCGCCGACTGTCTTTATAACTGAGTAGCTCATAATTAACTCTCGAGTACCTCTTGATTATCACCGCCTCGACTCCAGGTATACGTAGCCAATCAAATGTATTGATCACTCACACAATTGGTGATAAATATTATTGATTTTCTTGGACAATCACTTTCAATCGACTTGCATCAATTAAACAACGATCGATCCACTGCCCCATCATGAGTGACAACATGTTTATATTGTGACCTTGTGGTGAGGTCGAGGCAGCCTGTGTTGCAGTGCGACAGATGCCAACTCAGGACGTTGTGATACTGGGATGTAATTCAAATATATTTTCAATTTATAGCCGAAAATATGGTTTAATTAAATACAAAATACAAGAATTTCTTTCGGCAATAAAAGGAATAAATTCTTAAACGTTTTTAAAGTAACTTGCTTGATTTCATTAGATACTTTTAGCCCGTTTGTAAGACAATAATATAATGAAATGACGGAAAAATAGTATATAATGAAATCAAGTTTCTTTAAATATGTATATTCCATTTATGGCCGAAATATGGTTTCGTTTGATACTAGCGCTTGTACAAAATACATGTACGGGCACCGAGTATCTAATGAAATCATGTTTCTCATAAGCATGTTCACGTATGTCGATATTTAATTTTATTAAATATTATATTTCCGCTCCACATATCGTCAGCGGTCATATATATGTTCAGAGGTTGATATATATAAATGAAACCCAAAGAAAGGGGCTGTTATAATATTTATGTTTATTTCATGTATACATNTTTCTTTCGGCAATAAAAGGAATAAATTCTTAAACGTTTTTAAAGTAACTTGATTTCATTAGATACTTTTAGCCCGTTTGTATGACAATAACATAATGAAAAGACGAACAAATAGTATATAATGAAATCAAGTTTCTTTAAATATGTATATTCCATTTATGGCCGAAATATGGTTTCATTTGATACTAGCGCTTTTACAAAATACATGTACGGGCACCGAGTATCTAATGAAATTATGTTTCTCATAAGCATGTTCACGTATGTCGATATTTGATTGTATTAAATATTATATTTCCGCTCCACATATCGTCGGCGGTCATATATATGTTCAGAGGTTGATTTATAAATGAAACCCAAAGAAAGGGGTTATTATAACATTTATGTATATTTCATGCATACATAGGGCCGATTTTAACTTGGGCCGATATCACTTGGGTAAATCAGAGACGTATATACGTCTCTGGGAAAATCGAGGCCGATTTAACCATAAATCATCGCATCGCAGCTATAAATCCCCCCCCCCCTTTCACTTTCAAAGAATGAATTGTGTCCTTTGCGCGAAGTAAATGAATGCACTTTTAAACATAAGCACAAATCAAAATTACCCTCTCCAAGAGATGCTGTACATAGTGATATGAATACGATTAAAAGGCAATCAGCCAACATTTTCCACAGGTGATGTTGTTCACGTTGAAGCACCGGTCGTCCGTTTCCACGTCCGGTTTTTTACCGGAAGTACATAGTGCTGAATATGAAAGTGACACACTAAATACAGGCACACGCTTAAAAAGAATAGACGAATTTAGTATTTTCACTTCACTCGCTACACTATTTCACTTTGAAATAAAAACCTGATGAGAAATTTAAATATTGATGTGTCTGTTTATAATATTACATTTGAAAATCATTTACAATATTCAGGTCACTACAAAAGTTGAATTGGACTGAATTTACTCGATTCTGGTTTTAAGCTCATGTCTTTAGTTGTCCAACTACTGGGACTTGACATGGAGCTACAGCAACTTGTTGCAGCGACTGTGAACACTTTTGATAAAAACGTTGGAGATATAAAGGTACAAACAATGTCTGTATCAAGAAGTGACCCTAAATAGATAAAACGATGCCGTGTTTTTCGAAATATGGAATCGGTGCCGTGTGACATGCAGTGTGTTGTTGTTATACTTGCATGGACACTGTGTTTTGAAATGTAAACAAACTTTTGTTGCAGGAAATATCGGAATATATGATACTTGTTCAGTGCTGTTAGATGATTTATGATATAGGACTTACTCCAAACATGCTGTTTGTCTCTATTTTCACGCATTTTCCTGTCGTTATATTACACTGAGCATTCAACAAGTCTACAGACTGAATTCGTATTAGACTTGCTCAAGTCCATATAGAAAAGAAGATACTCATATAGAATAAAAGCCAGTTAAGCCAACTCATGCAATTAAAACATTGTCAAAATCTCCAAAAGATGGCAATGTTACCATTAAAATTTAATCAATAGGGATACACAGAGCTATTTAAAATTTAGGCAGAACTGGACAGGGTCGATTGTGCACAAAAATAAATTGGTAGCAAGTTAGGTCGGGTGGCGAAGTGGATTACCCAATTGCCTTGGATGTGAAAGGGTTTTGGGCCACCTGCCAAACCATCTTGGTTTTCTCCAGGTCCTTTGATTTCCTCGCACATTAAGACCCCTTCATACTAATTTCCGGGCCAATGAGAGCTTAGGTACGTGTCAAATTAATATACAAAATGTAAGTTGTAATAATTTGTTTCATAATTGTTATAAAATAAAAATTACATATGGGTCAGCACTAAAACATGCTCTCCGTCCATATATACATGTCCTTGAGTCTTCCAGAGTATATTCATACTTATGCCAGCTTCATCTAGGTTAAGGAAAATATTGTACACAATACCCCTGCAGGTCGCTAATTGTGGGCTGAAATGCAACAGAGGTCATTATTTCTTTTAAACGCCTTTGCCTAGAACCTCTTGTGTACTAGTCAGACACCCTGTTGAATAAACGGGAGAGTCAGTAGGAAATGGCTATAGTTTACCAGGATAGCATATATATTCAGCAAGTCAGCTACCCTCAAATTAAAGTTGAAATTGCTTCCTACTTCATACTAATAAAAGTTAAACTCTTTGTTTTTATTTCCAGGTGTCCATAGCCTTACAAGATGACAATACAGTTCTAGGGGAAGATGTCAAAAAGAAAGTCTGTCAAATAATTGGTAAGAAAATTTGTTACTTAAGGTAAAGAATACCACTGCATCAGTTATAATTGCAAAGAAGAGTTCCAATTTTGAATTAATTCTTCAATTGGTAGTTATCTCCCTTTTGTATAGACGATGAAGCAATGAAAAGAGTTTTTCTGGCTGAAAGTTATAATTACTTGCCTTTTTCAATGTATTTGTCTCTTATATAGATGGTTCATTTAAATTCAAGAATAGCAACATTTATAAAAGACAATTAAGTGTAGGGCAGGCAGTGCATATACATCCCTGTATTTTTAGCCCACCATCATCTGATGGTGGGCTATTCAAATCACCATGCGTGTGTGGTCCGTCGTCGGTCGTCCGTCCGTAAACAATTCTTTGTTATCCGTATTTCTCAAGAAGTACTAGAGGGATCTTTCTCAAATTTTATATGCAGGTTCCCCTTGGTCCTTAGCTGTGCAGGGCAACTTTTGAGACTGATCAGATAAACAACATGGCCGACAGGCAGCCATCTTGGATTTTGATAGTGAAAATTTGTTATCGCTATTTCTCGGGAAGTATCAGAGGGATCTTTCTCAAATTTTATATGTAGGTTCCCCTTGGTCCTGAGCTGTGCAGGGCAACTTTTGAGACTGATC
>NW_018405184.1:103521-119028 GCF_002113885.1 Mizuhopecten yessoensis
CACATCAGTATTAAGTTTAGATCAAAAGTTACCTCAAGGTGCATTTACTGTTAACATGACTCGATCAAACAGATTAGAGGAAAGAAGAGAAAAGATCGAACTGACAAAGAACTAATGAAGATGGTACAAAGGTGGGCGCCAAGATCCCTCTGGGATCTCTTGTTTGTTATGGAGCAATCCTGTATGAAGGACTTAAATATATTTTATCTTTATGGTATCATTCACCTTCAAAAAAGACAGAGTGTGATAAATGCATGATGTTTAACTTGAACATGACCTCTGTTTAATAACAAAAAGTAAGACCAATGGATTTAATGAAGTTATTACCAGTATTTGGACGAAATTATAATAATCATCCCAGTTACCTGCATCTGTGTAAACTTTCAAGTTTCTTTCAATGACATAAAGTGTCTTATTGTGATTTCAACCTTGGTGTCTTTTCAACCTAGGTTTGAAGCAGAGCAGCCATGATTTGTTTTCACTATTTACCTGTAACTCAAATGGTGAAATCTTACAACGTGTTCGAGACACCGATCACATATTTTGTCCTGTGAAAGGTAATACAGAAATGTATCACATGTTATATTTCCCATAATTTCTTGTGAATATCAGATAAAATTCACTAGTGTTGCAAAATACTACAATCTTTTTATTCATTCTTTGTTCTTGTCAATATACTGATATTCCACTGCAGTTATGATTCATGTATGTGTTTAACAGGCCACCAGTTATATCCTTTATTAAAATATGAGAATAATTTATCCATGTTTAACAATTTTGTTGTATTCTGTATAAAACTTTTACCTACAAGTACCCTAAGATTTAGCTTACCTGGTCTAAAGGATAAAAAGTAAGATGACCATCATAGCCTCTGATCAATTTAGATATTATTGATATGTATGAATTTTGTTGGAACAAAAATCATGAAATTGAGACTTAATGATATGGTGCATATGATTTGTCAATTATTGTACTATTATACTATGCAGGTTTGGTGCTAAGAAAATGGTGCTTTACTCAGAAACAAGAAAGTGAGGTCATCAAAAATGATGGAATGGCATGTCATCTGGTGTTTTCTGAGGCAGAGAATGACATTAAATCAGGTATTGCTGATGAGTAAGGTCAATATTTCTAAATTCAAAAACACATTCTTGTGTTCAAAAAGGTTTTCATTCCACCTTTTTAAATCTTTTATATTGTCATATATTGCAGCCTTTAATTTGACTGATTTATCCGACATATGTGCCAGTGATTAGATTTGAATATTCAAATTTACTACACTGTATCACCATATTTTGTTGCGATCTGATGGAAGCATTAAAGACAGTATACATGTAGAGACAAAGAATTAAAGACATAGTATTAAAATCAGAGTATAGAGATCTGAGTATTAAAGACAAAGTATTCAAGATAGAGTATTAAAGACATAGTATTAAATACTTAGTATTAAAGACAAAATATCAGAAAGTATTAAAGACAGAGTATAGAGATCAAAGTAATAAAGACAAAGAATTAAAAACAGAGTATTAAAGACAACGGTATAGATATCTTAGTATTAAAAACAAAGTATTCAAGATAGAGTATTAAAGACATAGTATTAAAGACAGAGTATAGAGATCAGAGTATTAAAGACAAAGAATGAAAAACAGAGTATTAAAGACAACGGTATAGAATCTTAGTATTAATGACAAAGTATTAATGACATAGTATTAAAGACAAAGTATTAAAGACATTGTAATAAAGACAGAGTATAGAGATCAAAGTGTAAAGACAGAGTATAGATATCGGAGTATTAAAGACAAAGAATTAAAGACAGAGTATGTATTAAAGACAGAGTATTAAAGACAGAGTATAGGGATCAAAGTGTCAAAGACAAAGAATTAAAGACATAGTATTAAAGACAGAGTATAGAGATCAAAGTGTAAAGACAGAGTATAGATATCGGACTATTAAAGACAAAGAATTAAAGACAGAGTATGTATTAAAAACATAGTATTAAAGACAGTATAGAGATCCGAGGATTAGAGACAAAGTATAGAGATCAGAGTATTAAAGACAAAGAATGAAAAACAGAGTATTTAAGACAACGGTATAGATATCTTAGTATTAATGACAAAGTATTAATGACATAGTATTAAAGACAAAGTATTAAAGACATTGTAATAAAGACAGAGTATAGAGTTCAAAGTGTAAAGCCAGAGTATAGATATCGGTGTATTAAAGACAAAGAATTAAAGACATAGGATTAAAGACAGAGTATTAGAGACAAAGTATCGAGATCAGAGTATTAAAGACAAAGAATGAAAAACAGAGTATTAAAGACAACGGTATAGATATCTTAGTATTAATGACAAAGTATTAATGACATAGTATTAAAGACAGAGTATAGAGATCAAAGTGTATAAAGACAGAGTATAGATATCGGACTATTAAAGACAAAGAATTAAAGACATAGTATTAAAGACAGAGTATAGAGATCAAAGTAATAAAGACAAAGAATTAAAAACAGAGTATTAAAGACAACGGTATAGAATCTTAGTATTAATGACAAAGTATTAATGACAGAGCATTAAAGACAAAGTATTAAAGACATTGTAATAAAGACAGAGTATAGAGATCAAAGTGTAAAGACAGAGTATAGATATCGGACTATTAAAGACAAAGAATTAAAGACATAGCATTAAAGACAGAGTATGTATTAAAAACATAGTATTAAAGACAGTATAGAGATCCGAGGATTAGAGACAAAGTATAGAGATCAGAGTATTAAAGACAAAGAATGAAAAACAGAGTATTTAAGACAACGGTATAGATATCTTAGTATTAATGACAAAGTATTAATGACAGAGCATTAAAGACAAAGTATTAAAGACATTGTAATAAAGACAGAGTATAGAGATCAAAGTAATAAAGACAAAGAATTAAAAACAGAGTATTAAAGACAACGGTATAGATATCTTCGTATTAAAAACAAAGTATTCAAGATAGAGTATTAAAGACATAGTATTAAAGACAGAGTATTAGAGACAAAGTATAGAGATCAGAGGATTAAAGACAAAGAATGAAAAACAGAGTATTAAAGACAACGGTATAGATATCTTAGTATTAATGACAAAGTATTAATGACATAGTATTAAAGACAAAGTATTAAAGACATTGTAATAAAGACAGAGTATAGAGATCAAAGTGTATAAAGACAGAGTATAGATATCGGACTATTAAAGACAAAGAATTAAAGACATAGTATTAAAGACAGAGTATGTATTAAAAACATAGTATTAAAGACAGTATAGAGATCCGAGGATTAGAGACAAAGTATAGAGATCAGAGGATTAAAGACAAAGAATGAAAAACAGAGTATTAAAGACAACGGTATAGAATCTTAGTATTAATGACAAAGTATTAATGACAGAGTATTAAAGACAAAGAATTAAAGACAGAGTATGTATTAAAAACATAGTATTAAAGACAGTATAGAGATCCGAGGATTAGAGACAAAGTATAGAGATCAGAGGATTAAAGACAAAGAATGAAAAACAGAGTATTTAAGACAACGGTATAGATATCTTAGTATTAATGACAAAGTATTAATGACAGAGCATTAAAGACAAAGTATTAAAGACATTGTAATAAAGACAGAGTATAGAGATCAAAGTAATAAAGACAAAGAATTAAAAACAGAGTATTAAAGACAACGGTATAGATATCTTAGTATTAAAAACAAAGTATTCAAGATAGAGTAATAAAGACATAGTATTAAAGACATAGTATTAGAGACAAAGTATAGAGATCAGAGGATTAAAGACAAAGAATGAAAAACAGAGTATTTAAGACAACGGTATAGATATCTTAGTATTAATGACAAAGTATTAATGACATAGTATTAAAGACAGAGTATAGAGATCAAAGTGTAAAGACAGAGTATAGATATCGGACTATTAAAGACAAAGAATTAAAGACATAGTATTAAAGACATAGTATTAGAGACAAAGTATAGAGATCAGAGGATTAAAGACAAAGAATGAAAAACAGAGTATTAAAGACAACGGTATAGAATCTTAGTATTAATGACAAAGTATTAATGACAGAGTATTAAAGACAAAGTATTAAAGACATTGTAATAAAGACAGAGTATAGAGTTCAAAGTGTAAAGCCAGAGTATAGATATCGGTGTATTAAAGACAAAGAATTAAAGACATAGGATTAAAGACAGAGTATTAGAGACAAAGTATAGAGATCAGAGTATTAAAGACAAAGAATGAAAAACAGAGTATTTAAGACAACGGTATAGATATCTTAGTATTAATGACAAAGTATTAATGACAGAGTATTAAAGACAAAGTATTAAAGACATAGTAATAAAGACAAAGTATAGAGATCAAAGTGTAAAGACAGAGTATATAGATCGAGTATTAAAGACAAAGTATCAAAAACAGAGCATAAAGACAGTGGTTTAGAGATCTGAGTATTAAAGACAAAGTGTTAGAGACAGAGTATAGAGATCAGAGTATTAGAGACAAAGTATTGAGATTAAATTACTATGGATAAAGTGCTTGATCTAAAGTTGAATAATATTTAAAGTTCCAGTCAATACGAGTCAGCAGTCTCTTGCTTTCGGTTCTGTTGTCTTTCTCTGGAGAGTCATTATCATACATGCATTGAGATACAGCAGGCCTTGATAATAACTTAATTGGTTTGTGTGGATTATGTTATTCTATTAACTCTGTAAAATTATACAATATTGCTTTCTTCTGTAGAGAGACTTGTGCCAAACAAAGAACAAGAACAAAAGCTTGAAGGTAAGAGAAAGCGAGGTTATACCAGGTGTACCAGATTAGTTTTACGTATTGTATATATGTGTGTTAAAGCTTCATTTACTGTTGCAGTATTACATGCTCTGTGTTGAAAATTGGTGATGTTGCATAATTGTTAATAAAACAGTTGATTCACACAAGTTGTAAAGCTCCAGTATGTCCAATTTAGTTACACATAGATCAATTTATCTAAATACTATCATAGCTAATTAACAGTTAACCAGTTCATGTGATGGTTGTTGTAGAAAGATCGACCATAACTGACAGCCTGGCAGCTTAAGTTTATGATTATATACTAATCAAAGCAGTTACACACTGTGCCATACCGGTATATAGATACTAATAATAGATTTGTTTTGTCCACAGCATTCATTATTGGTTTCAATATACCAGAAACCTCTTGCCTTTTTTACTATTTAGCCTATGCTTTTCTACATCTTTGATATTTCTGTGTACCTTTTGGCAGAATGACACCTGCCTGTTTATAATTACTCAACCATTTTTATCTTGTGGCCTGTATGACTATATTGTATTGATGGGCCATCGATGGGAACCAGAAACCTAAAAGCTATCCTTTAAACACATAGTTTAACTTTTTCTTTTATATAGATATTAAAAATGCATTTTTTTTTTTTTAAATGGAAAGATCTAACCACAATTTACAACTTTCCGTGTTGTCTGTGTTTTTGTTTTTCATTTGATAACAATTAGGAGGGGTCACTTTAACCCATTTTGTACCTGACTGGCTTGGTCATTTCCACGATGAAGGTACACAATCTACAAAGGGAGTTAGTCTTTCAGTAGGGCAACACATTTGTCGGGTTTAAATTTTACAGATTTTGTAATATAAAACTAACAGTATACAAAACATAAGTACTATACAGTAAATATATAAGCTCTATAGAGAATGACATTACTGTACTGGGATATATTCACTGCAGTTTAACGTTTGCCTTTCGCTCTCCCCATTTCAATGAGAATGAATTTAGCATGACACTGAATTCAGTACACAACATACAATGTTTAACATTTGCTTGTGAATTTAAGGGCAAAATTAACACTAGGCGATCATGCATCTCATCAGCAAAGGGAACACAATGTCATTTGAATGGGCTTAAGTTTCCCAGTATACAATAATTAACTAGAAACCTTTAGACTGCTATTTAATCATGAACACTAAGACAAATTGACATTTACATTACAGAATACTTGGAACCAGGATTCACACTTGAGGAACAATATGTATATGTATGTCAGTCTATGAAGGACTACTTTTCTATTAGGGTAGACAACTGCACTATGTCTCTGAAGTCAGAGGAAGAATTTACCCCTGTAAGTATAAAGCATCTCCAACCAAGAGAAATGTTAGTAATAAAACAGGCTGTTTAATTTAGAACCTCAAGCTTGGATTATATGTCTTATTTGGCAGCTCTGTGTTTTGTTACCTTTTAAAAACTGTTTTGGTTTCAAATATCTGGTGATCACATTATTGATCTTGACTATCAGAGAGCAAGTGATGGATGATTTTTCACAGGTGTCCTTAAAAGCAAAGATAAATAAATAAGACTCCTTCATTTTCACAAAAAATTACCAATCTCCCTCTCATTCAAGTCCAAACTCGCACAAACTCAAAATCTACTTCCTGTGGTCAATTTATCTCCTAGTTACTGCAGGGTGTGTGTAATTATAACAGGTGTGTCTGAATCAAATGAATGTTTTTCTTAGTTATTTTGATACATAAAAAGGGAAAGATAAATCTAGCAAAGCAGTTTCAGTCACGTTTCACAAACTTTCCCCCCCATCGGAAATGTGGAATGAGGGAGATCTCCCTCATTGGAGGTTTCAGAGGTTGACAACTATGTAGAATTAATTGCACATATTTCTATGTAACATGTAAATACTAAATTCTAAACCTGGTTTACAGAAAAGATTTTTTTTTAATTATTATTAGCTATCCCTCTCTGAACAGCTGGTCAGTGTGATGTTGTCTTCCGAGGGTGTTGTAGTGGCCACAGGTCAGCATGCAGTGATCATCCCTCTGTTCTGTGTGAGAAGTTGGAGCATAAACACTGTCTCGAGTCTCATTCAGTACAAATACAAGAGCTCTGCTGATCAAGATGTTACCTTGTCTTTAGGATCAAATCAGTTTCGGTATTTACATGCCGGAACGATGGAAGCTATTAAGGACTTTCGTGTGAGTACAAAATTTTAGATATTTTGTTGATTTGAGATATCAACTTATCTGAACAATTTTACGCAATGAGCTTAAAATTTGTTGAGCTGAGATTTGGGTTATAATATGTTATGTCTTTCTGATATGAATAACANTATGGCCCTTTATGTACAACCATACAGCCAACTGCTCATTCAATCCAACAAATCACTATGTTACAGCTTTGGTCAAACCACTAATCGATTTGGATTATAACCAAAAGCTCGACATTGAGTATTTACTCTCAGTGATATGAAATCCAGAACGTAAGTGCCAGGTAAGGAACAATCATATTGCTTGTGTTATGATTCTGCAATTTATTTATATATGACCAACCACATTCAAATGTAGCTGGTAGGGTGAGTCTATATCTTAGTTAAACAAATTCATGTATCGTCTGTCATCCCAATTGTATTGTCAAATTTCATTTATGTACTTGTACTTTTAAAATAAAAATGTATGTAGCCAGCTACGTTACATGTATATATTTGCTGTATTTGTGGAAATGCAGGTTGAGAACTCTTCTACTAAATCATAGTTATAATCCGCACATTGAATTCCCATGGTCCAGGTGCAACTTACTAATTATTATAAATAGAAAATTATCATTAGGACATTTCATTGTGATCTATATTCTGTTTATTAGTCTTTTTTTATTAGCTCACCTGGCCTTAAGGGCCAAGTGAGCTTATGGCATGGTGCGGCGTCCGTCCGGCGTCAACATTTTANGTGGAATGAGGGAGATCTCCCTCATTGGAGGTTTCAGAGGTTGACAACTATGTAGAATTAATTGCACATATTTCTATGTAACATGTAAATACTAAATTCTAAACCTGGTTTACAGAAAAGATTTTTTTTTAATTATTATTAGCTATCCCTCTCTGAACAGCTGGTCAGTGTGATGTTGTCTTCCGAGGGTGTTGTAGTGGCCACAGGTCAGCATGCAGTGATCATCCCTCTGTTCTGTGTGAGAAGTTGGAGCATAAACACTGTCTCGAGTCTCATTCAGTACAAATACAAGAGCTCTGCTGATCAAGATGTTACCTTGTCTTTAGGATCAAATCAGTTTCGGTATTTACATGCCGGAACGATGGAAGCTATTAAGGACTTTCGTGTGAGTACAAAATTTTAGATATTTTGTTGATTTGAGATATCAACTTATCTGAACAATTTTACGCAATGAGCTTAAAATTTGTTGAGCTGAGATTTGGGTTATAATATGTTATGTCTTTCTGATATGAATAACATCTTAATCAGCTAGCAAAATTACAAGAATCCACCTAGTGAACCGACGCATGTAAACTTGATTAAATTTGCCAAGACTCCCCATTTGATGTTGTCGGATCATCTTTGCTTTTAAATTGCTTTTACTCTCATGGCTAGACCAGTGAATTTCATTTAGGAATACATCAAAGGGGTACGCAGAACTTCACTGAACATTCACTAGCGAACATTGGATCTCATTTTCCCTAGTACAGTGTATAATTATAAAAAGTTCAATGTAATGGTGACACCCAGACATTAATTTCTGTCATTAGTAAATTTTCATTTTGATTTTGTGTATATTATGGATAGTTTGTACCATAATACATCAAAATCAATCATGATGCACAATGTACTGAATTATAAATGTATATGTAATACATTAAAATAAATCATGTTTGACAATGTGCATTACTGTACTTATACCTAAAAAATCAAGTTTGACATTATACTAACAGATCAAAACAGGTTGAATTAACTTACCGGTAACTGTAATAACAACATATGAAATTTTATGATTTTTAGCTCACCTGGCACGAAGTGCCAAGTGAGCTTCGTTATGCCGTGGCGCGGCATCCGTCGGCCGGCCGGCTGGCGTCCGGCGTCAATATTTTACTTTAAACGACTTCTTCTTAATAACCAAAAGGCCAAGGGTACTGATATAGGGCCAGTAGCATGCTGGGAGGAAGGACTGCCAAGTTTGTTCAAATGAATGACCTTGACCCACTTTCAAGGTCACAAATGTTGAATGTCTAAAATCTTCAAACAACTTCTTCTCAATAACCAAAAGGCCAAGGGTACTGATATTGGGCATGTAGCATGCTTTGATGAAGGGCTACTAAGTTTGTTCAAATGAATGACCTTGACCCAATTTCAAGGTAACAGGGGTCAAATATGTTAAAATCTTCCAACGACTTCTCAATAACCAAAAGGCCAATGGTACTGATATTGGGCCTGTAGCATGNATATTCAAGGTCACAGGGGTCAAATATGTTAAAAACATCAAACAACTTCTTCTGAATAACCAAAATGCACAGGGTGATGATATTTAGCCAGTAGCATGCTGAGATGAAGGGCTACAAAGTTTGTTCAAATGAATGACCTTCACCCATAGTCAAGGTCACAGGGGTCAGATATGTTAAAAACTTTAAACAACTTCTTCTCAATAACCAAAATGCACAGGGTAATGGTATTTGGCCAGTAGCATGCTTAGATAAGGGCTACAAAGTTTGTTCAAATAAATGACCTTCACCCATATTCAAGGTCACAGGGGTCAAATATGTTAAAAAATTTAAACAAATTCTTCTCAATAACTAATATGTCCAGGGTGATGATATTTGTCCAGTAGCATGCTGAGATGAAGGGCTACAAAGTTTGTTCAAATGAATGACCTTCATCCATGTTCAAGGTCACAGGGGTCAAATATGTTAAAAACTTTAAACAACTTCTTCTCAATAACCAAAATGCCCAGGGATGACCTTGAATCATATTCAAGGTCACAAGGAGCAAATATGTTCAAAATATCTTAGCAACTTGTTCTGAATAACCAAAAGGCTCAGGATGTTGATATTTAGTCAGTAGCATGCTGGGATCAAGGACTACTATGTTTGTTAAAGTGAATGACTTTGACTTATATTCAAGGTCACAGGGGTCAAAAATTTGTTTAAAATCTTCNGATGTAGGATAGGGGCATTCCACCCTCTGGATATTCAAATTTGGCAAAACCCAAATTTGAAACCCCTCGGGTGGAATGTCCCTATCCTACACCCCTGGGCATGAAAGAGTCTTATATTCTACAACAGCTTTATAAGACTATAAAAAGGAAATTAGGAAATAGCTTTGCCTGCTCATCTACTTTACAAAACTATTACAATTAAAAGAGAACATTTTGCATCATCATTTTCGAGATTTTTTCAATTAAAACATTTTAAAATGCTTTTATCAAATTCATCGGCATGGGTATAAAAACGTTAATCTGTACAAGAACATGACAATTTATTATTATAATTAAGTGTTTTTTTGCATATATTAAGTTTACTCTAAAGTGCAATATAAGTATTTTGTCAAAATGATTTCATTTCTTTACATAATTTTCATAATAGTTCTATATTGTATTAATCAAGGTGTGAATCAGGGAAAATTGTAATGTCTGCCTACAGTAACTCTCCAGTATGCCGACATACATGTACTAGAATATTAGAAACAGTACTTTTATGCAACGGGCAGTGAAAATTAGAAAGAGCTTGATATACCTGTATGGTAAAAGTTGTTAGGAATGTACATTGTACTGTATGTTTGTGGTAGGTAATACCATACATAGATATGACTTTTTATGCTTTGATCTGTACATCTGACTTACATATGTTATTAGATGGTATATATACATGTCTGTGTTGTTGATCATCTTTTTCATTTACATGTACAATCACAACGAACATTTTATTTTATAAGATTTCTAAACTCAGTCATCACTCTTTTGATATTCATTTACTTTTGTTGAAATTCTAATGCATTATATTATTGTTATTATAATAGCTTACTCAGTTTTAAATTTTCAATATGTTCTCATTAATATCTTCCTCAATATTTAACCAGTTATATATGTATGGATTGCTATAGACTCGACAAATGTTTACATAACTGCATGTACATAATAGAAATGTCAAAATAATGTTATTATATTTTTGAGAGATTTAAATGTATTGTTATACTGGTTTGATTTGTTTTTTTAGTTGAATACTCTGTACTTTTATTTACTAATGCCAAAAATGAAAGTGACAAATATAATATCTGCTATACTTTAACATCCATGATAAATTTAATTTGGACACTTCACTTTTATTGTGTCATAATTAAATAAGAAGAAAGATAAAATATTTGTTTGCTTGAGTGGTTTTACATCCGATTCACTACAGAGTAGTTCTGTTTTCCAGCAGAGGATTAAAATAATAGCTAGTGTTGTATGCTCTTTAAGACATGGCTGGAGTTTGCTAGTAATGGGCGGTTTTCAGATGAGTTCAAAAAAATTAAAAAAACTATTTTCTAAGTCAAAGTAATGAAATATGTTCAAAATTGTCAAATGTTTTTTTTATAAGGATCCTTATACCTAGGATATAGTAGTTAGATAGCTTGCTGTGATAAATTACACTGACCCACTTTGAATGTTACAGGGTCAAATGTCCAATGTGTTCTAAAGATCTACAAGATAAGGTTTAGGATAATAACATTTGGCTTGTAGATGGCTGGGATCTAGGACAAACCCTGGCCCACCTTAGAACACTGGGGTCATATTCGCTCAAATATTCAGTCAACCCTCCTATTAAAAATAAGAAGGTCTGGTTTGATAATAACTTGCCTGTAGTGAAGTACCGTCGAATTGTTAAAATAAGATTTATTGTTTTTCAAGTTCAGGTTGCATATCGGTTATAACAGCTTCACATGACATAACTGCTAAATATCCATTAGGTCTGCAGTAACAAGCTTATGCTTTGATTTATATTTACTGGCATAAAGGACTATCAACTTTGTTTAAATAAATGACCTTGACTCATTTTGAAAGTCACAGGTGTCACATGTTAATCAGTCTTTAAACCACTTTCAATGTTTTAGAAATACTAGAGAAAAGATATATGACACTGTAGGATTTTCATTTACTTATAATTTAAAATTGATTAAGTCAGTGCCGAAAGTCAAACAAAGTACACCATTTCACTGCACCATCAAATTGCCTTTTAGTTCCTTTGGGACTCATCTGAATATCGCTGTTATCATCTTCTTGCTGAGATATATCTATAGTACCCTGGTATATAAACTGTATTCCAGCTGGGGTTGTATAACAGTTAAACATNAGGATCTAGGACAAACCCTGGCCCACCTTAGAACACTGGGGTCATATTCGCTCAAATATTTAGTCAACCCTCCTATTAAAAATAAGAAAGTCTGGTTTGATAATAACTTGCCTGTAGTGAAGTACCGTCGAATTGTTGAAATAAAATGTATTGTTTTTCAAGTTCAGGTTGCATATCAGTTATAACAGCTTCACATGACATAACTGCTAAATATCCATTAGGTCTGCAGTAACAAGCTTATGCTTTGATTTATATTTACTGGCATAAAGGACTATCAACTTTGTTTAAATAAATGACCTTGACTCATTTTGAAGGTCACAGGTGTCACATGTTAATCAGTCTTTAAACCACTTTCAATGTTTTAGAAATTCTAGAGAAAGGATATATGACACTGTAGGATTTTCATTTACTTATAATTTAAAATTGATGAAGTCAGTGCCGAAAGTCAAACAAAGTACACCATTTCACTGCACCATCAAAATGCCTTTTAGTTCCTTTTGGACTCATCTGAATATCACTGTTATCATCTTCTTGCTGAAATATATCTTGAGTACCCTAGTATATAAACTGTATTCCAGCTGGGGTTGTATGACAGTTAAACATGTTAATTAATGAATCTTCTTAATTGACTTTTCACAGTAAATTATATCAACTTAGTATGTTGACCTAGTACAATCCCCCCAAGTGAGGTGACCAATAAAGCTAATTGATGTTGTGTTAAAATCTGTAAATATTGATNACTTTTCACAGTAAATTCATCTGAATATCGCTGTTATCATCTTCTTTTAGCGAGATATATCTATAGTACCCTGGTATATTAACTGTATTCCAGCTGGGGTTGTATAACAGTTAAACATGTTAATTACTGAATCTTCTTAATTGACTTTTCACAGTAAATTATATCAACTTAATATGTTGACCTAGTACAATCCCCCCCCCCCCCCCCCCCCCTAAACAATGGAACAAATGTCTGTGGATATACAATTTATTTTGTTCATGACTATAACACCCACACTTCAGAAGTGAGGCGACCAAAAAAGTTTATGTGTCGTGTTAAAATCTGTAAATATAAAAGTATTTATACAAGAATTATTTATTTCAAGTTGACCAAACTTTCACACTCTCATTGCTCTAGTTTGACCTCATAGGTATTTTATTGTTATCACTTTATGTAGAGAAAATACATTTATATAAATGTATTTAAGTTAGTAATACTGTACATTCTTATTTAATTTATCTTAAGTTGTTATCAAGCTGTTCGATTGAATGTCTGGTTTTCTATTTTATAATCAGAAATTTAAAAAACAAATAAAGTAAAAATTGTTGATGACAAAACTGTGTATCTGATTTTACAAGTTTGTATAACTGAACAAGTTTTGTTGATTGATTGTTTGATTTGATTGATTTAGTTGTTTGATACAAAGTATGGTTGGTTTAGCATTCTTGTTCCGGTAATAACTAAGCCAAGGACAGAGAAAAAACAGCCCAGTAATCTGAGTTATCTTCGTTATATAATGGAGAGTAGCTTGAAATGTTGTGCATCACATAGAATCCTACATTTAAATTTAAGGTTCGTAATTAATCTAATTTGCATCAATGGGAAACATATTTGTCCAGTACAGTTTTCAGGAAAGTCTGTTATTAATATGGGCTAAAACGGATGGCATGCATTGGAAGTTTGTCATTTGCTCAGTCATTTATGCATCATCCGGATCTGCCGTGTTGTTATCATTCAAGAAATTATTGATATAGCTGGTTCGCTATACATTCACACAGGCGCATCAAGTGAAAATTGAAACTAGGAAGATCATTTGCCTAGTGCGTTACCCGGAGACACTTGTTTTGTTGATGTGAATTATGTTTTAATCATGATCAAATGTAGATATTCTTCGACCTACATCAATAGGCATTGGAGTAAATCCCTACGATATGGCTTTTTAATGTTGATAAGCAATTATATCAAATCTTACTTTTTTACCTTGACGATAGCACCTTGACTATACACCAACAGCTAGGCCACTTGGATCCATTCTCGACAATATTACATCATAATGTTATCATGCATTGTTCGCCATTAAGAAACAAATGGGTTCACCATTAACCTCGGTCTTGTATCACCCCTGTTGTAAATTATTTTGTCATTAACTCATTCACCCCTAAAGACACATTTGATTTCCTCCAATTTAAAGGTTGGAAAAGTTCGCTATGAAATTTCAGGGGTGAATGAGTTAAAACCTTTAACCGTTTGATAAAATCTTGCAAAACTATATCTACCCATATATATATATAACCCAAGGAGAACGAATGTATTTTTGGAGGAAATATTTGTCCAGTAGTTTCTTATAACTAGTGATAACAAGTATTATTCATAGACGGTCGGACCACGAATGGGATTTTTAAAAAAACTGCATTAAGTTGAGTACATGTAAATGAGTAAATCAAGTTATATATTGTAATTTTAAAATATTTCAAAAAAACAGCTGATGGGGCAAGTGAGGAATCACGGATAACGCTGTGTAATATAAGCTATACATCCCCTCGTAAACGGGACATGTGGGACATGTTGAAACAATCAATTTCATTTTTAGGTCACCTGAGACAAAGTCTCAAGTGACCTATTGCGATCGCCTTTTGTCCAGCGGCGTCCGGCGTGCGTCTGTAAACAATTTACATTTTCAACTTCTACTCCAAAACCCCTGAACCAATTTCAGTGAAATTTTGCAGAAACCTTTCATGGCCAAAGGTCAACAAAACTGGTGGCCGGTTTGGTCCCCAGCCCCCAGGGGCCTGAGGGGCGGGGACAAAAAGGGTCAAATTGACTAAAATTTCAAAAATCTTCTACTCAAGACCCAGATATATAAGAATCAAATACTCTTCATAGATGGAAGGGTCTTAAGGTGCTTTACCAAAATTGTGAATTTCTTGACCCTGGCGTTTCATGTTTCCCCCTGGGGAGGGGGTAAACTTCACTATAGTTTGTATAGGGAAATCACATTTTGGACCAACATTTGTTTAATTTCCATTGGAAGTAATTCAATTTAGGTTAGCGTTATCAGTATTAGGAAGCAGTTTGATAGTATGCACATATGAGCCCTGACTGACCCCCAGGGGCTGATGGGTGGGGCCAATAAGGGCTGAATTGACTGAAATTTCAAAAATCTTCTTCTCAAGACCCAGATATGGCAGAATCAAATACTCTTTATAGATGGAAGGGTCTTAAGGTGCTTTACCAAAATTGTGAATTTCATGACCCTTGAGTCTCACGTTTCCCCCTTGGGAGGGGGTAAACTTTACTATAGTTTATATAGGGAAATCACATTTTGGACCAACATTTGTTTAATTTCCATTGGAAGTAATTCAATTTGGGTTA
>NW_018405184.1:119387-131745 GCF_002113885.1 Mizuhopecten yessoensis
ATTTTGAGCCAGCCCTACCCACAAGGGCTGTAGGGTGGGGCCCAAAGAAGTCAGTGTGCTAAAATTTCTTCATTTTCCTTGTTTAGAATCGGAGGTGCTAGTTTCAAATACTTTTTAGTCTTAAATCTGTATGCTAGATATTGAATAAGGTGGTTTTATTGTCTTTTGTCACTTTGAATAATATTTCTGTTCATGTTAAAAACCAAATCAACTCTCTGTATAAATATATCAGGTGACCGTTAAGTCCCATGGGCCTCTTGTTTAATAAAAATAATTTGCGGCTGTAAACGGAATCGTCGAAATTATGCATTTCTAAGACATTTGTAGACAAAAGAATATGTCAGACCTCTAACTGAAGAGCGCCATCCAATATATTTCGAGGAACAAAGTTTCATGTTATCTTTTGCTACAACTTTTTCGCATGTATAAATATATATTTACAACTGTTTCATTGTTGATTATTAACATACATCTTTGTCTGTTTACTGTATTTGCGAATAACAAAGAAATACAAATGCACGTATCGATAGGCTGTTATTTATTAAAACGAAAACCGAACAATTAACCTGAAATCACCTGATGACCTAGGCGATTTTGATGATTTGACTGCCGTGTCCATCCCAACAATGTGGGAGTCCGTCACAAGCGTTGATGTAATATTGACCTGAGGTCTTGTTGTATCCCATATCGATTGTGTGCTCATGTCCCTGGTCGGTAGATGTGAATACGGACACGATATGACCAGCAGCTAGACTGCTCATCTCGTCGTGTGAGACGTAGATTTCGTGCCTGTGATAGCCTGGGGGATCCCTGTGTGTGTATTGAGTGGCAAAGTGACCGTCAGGAAGGCTTGTGTGGGCGGAGGATGTCGCAGTTGGTGGTTCAACGAAGTAAGAAGAATATTTCGACATGTGATTGACCATTTCGATCACAGCAGAAAGACCCTTTCCAGCAGCGCTGCCTTCCATGTGAACTGGAGTAATGGGATACCTCATTCTTAGTTTACCGACTCCTTCTATTTCCGGAAGTGTGATGTGAGTGCCGGATGCAACAACCTTGCGGACGACACCGTGTTTGTCCAGAACTCCTACCGCTCCCTTATCCGTGTCCGCACGGTCCGTCTCACCAGGCTTGGCAGCACTGAAGAATTCCGCTGGAGTCTTGTAAAAGTACTTGCTGTTGGTACCGTTGAACGCCTTATCTGCCGTCAGTTGACCATTTCTCTTGTAATGCTCAGTGATAACGACCGTGTTCTGCTGGGTAAAGTGTCCATAGTCTGGCAAATCGTATGGATTCCAGCGGTAAAGTGGTGTCATATATACGATTTCCAGGGGAATAGCATAGGAGTATTGAGCCGAATAACGGTTACATGTCTTTTGATGCCTGTGGGTATGACAATCGTCTATCTTGATTGTCGCAATATCAGGCTGTGTTGTCTGGGCTACAAACAGGTTTTGATCAGCAAATCCTCTATGAATGGTCTTGGTTCCCATGGCTCCCTTGGAATCATATTTGAAGAAACGATGGTAATACGCGGTATTTAGAGCAGTATTATTTGTGGTGTCTCTCGCGTCAAAGACAGTCATGTTGAATGAGTGATCGTTTAGTACAGCACCATAATTGTTTTTTCCCGGGATTTGCATCATAATTTTATCAAGCAGACCCATGTTGTATAGTCTATCTTTGATACTACCATACCCAAGGTCAAAATCGTAATGTCCATCCCGTGCAGCGGCAGCCAATTTAAAGCGAGCGGATCGGCTTTGTGCGAACTTCTTCATGTCAAAATTATGTGCTAGTCTAGATGCCAAGTCGTCAATAGGCGCAAGATCAGCTAGTAGCAGATCACCTTCTATTGGGTGACACAAGATTCTGTAGTTCCATTGAGCGTATTCTGCGGTTCCGTTATCAACGTTTATGATTGTGGACGGCAGGTAAGAGAAATTTTCCAAGTTGTGTTTGGATCCAGAGTAGGATGTGTAGCGGATCTTTTCTTGCAAATCGAACCAACTAGAAGCATCAATTGAGTGTCTATCGCTCTGGAAAGGCTCGTTCAGGGTCTTCGTTTTGGTTGTCCATGCTCCCTCCATGTAGCAGAGGTTGGGCTTAAAGTATGGTCTGTAGTCTCTGTGCTGATGGTTTTGGTAATGGAAAGCCTTGAAATACTCCTTCATTTCAGCAATTTGTTCGGCAACTGTCGGCTTGCTTAAGACTGAGTGAGGTACTTGGGGAAAGGGGATGTCCTGTATTGCATTGTAATGAGAGCTTGTTTTGCTTGGCATCCTCAACTTGTAATCGTTGTGTCGGGTGCGGAACTCTACTCCGTTCATCACGACAATAACCTCGCCCATACCAACGGTGCGGTCATAGTTGGAATGGTCGTGGATGGAGTTGACGGAAGACCTGCCGGAGTAGGACGTGGTCAAATACGGGGCAGTGCCATCGTGGTTGTGGCGCAGTTGTTTAACTCCGGAGTCGCCATCGGATCGTATGCGTTCTTCAACAAACAGCTGCTGTAGCATCACTTGTCTAGTCAAAGCCTCCAATTCCTGTTCTAGTTTTTGTATCCTGCCCTTGTCAGATAGGGGATCTAGGGTCGGGGGAGGCGGGGTGGTTGTTGCTTGTTGGTGACCATGATGGACATGGTGATGGGTGTTGTTAGCTGCCAGAGCATAGCTCGCCGCAGTTACCAATACCAATAGCGAAAACATCGCAGTCTGTTCCAAAGAGAAATTAAAAAATATAGGTTTAATGATAGCATTTGAGAAAGGAAATATTGTTATCCTAACAGAGATTATTGCTTAGTAAGAATGACTTTGTAACCATTTTTCCATCGCTTGTCATTATCCGCGAACTCTACTTGCTAGACTTTATACCACACCTTGTTATATTATAACAAAACATTGTATTTTTATATACAGTAAAATCTTCCTTAACCGACACATGGAAAATGTTCACCTGTTGTAATCGGCCAGTTGCAGAGCAACCAGCTATACTGCGCTGGAATACTAGTTATTTATAATTTGATAGCTATCTAACCAGAACACTGCAGTGACCAAAATGTTTGATAGTATTAGGTATTTTGTTTTTTTACTTACAAAATAATTATTACGCTCATTTATTCTAATTTTCAATCAGCCAATATTCTCTATAACATGTATTGTCCAATTAAAGTTTAAAACTTTGTGCATTATTCTTATTTTGGAAACAAGTAGATTCAAAGAGAATGTCCAAAGATTGTACAGAGTTACTGAACGTATGGAATGTGTCTAACTCGGTACAATTTCTTATCTATTATTTTACAGAATTTTTATCAAATTAAAATCACGTTTTTATGCGGAATTGCTGATTTCATAAACCGCCATTGCCTTCAGATATATTTATCGTTTGAGTTAACTAGAATATGAGACAGCGTTGATACGTTTCAATGATATCTTACCAACCTCTTTGGCATATTTCAGTAAAAAAATAAATGAGATAGCTTACATTATTGGTACAGTGTCTGGTAGTGCCCTAATACCTTTAGCTATACATTAAACTTGGGTAAATGAACTATGATAAGAAATTCAAACGAAGACTAAATGATTAGTAAAAGGATATATGATAAAAAGTTAAACGATATTTTATTGATACAGTTCAAACGAATATGATATTTTTTCGCATTATGATTTTTATACACGTTGAAACACTGTATGATAGTAAAACTGCATGTACATAGGATGCTATTCTGATTATTTACCTACTCACCCTGATAATAAATTAACATTAATTTCCAAGGTGAATTTATATAATTATTGTGGTTAGTTCTCTCAATTTCAAAGGAACACGCCAAAACTAAATTTATTTATCGTGTAAATCACCTGTTTCAGTTTGGCTCGATTATTCACATAAAAATAGAAAGCAATATGCGGAAATAGAAACAAATGCAAGAAGTCAATTAATTGCAGCGAATATAATTATTTCAATATGTTAGACAATGCTGTTAGTAGGAATAATTTATTATGGAATTATCAAAAACGTAAACAAATATAAATACGATGCATCAAACAAAAAAATACAGCGCATGTTATTGTGTCAACATGCTTTACAATGTTTTTTAATTTGATAAATAATTGACACTAAAATTATTATCAAACAACATATAATAAACAGTCCAATAAACAGTACTTGCCTGCTACCACAATGTACAGGGCCGTGTTAGGTTATCTGAACCTGCAGAACTACCGCTTGGTTGCGAAGAAAGTCGGTCTATATATCCATCCGGCCAGCTCTAATCTCGCCGCAAGGTACGTTCTGAATTTAGGACGCCGACAAGGTCAGCATAATATGAGCTAGTTTTGGATTTCTTATCGAATCTCGATTTGCTGGAATGACATGCTGTTAACCTCGAAAAAGATGCATGAATTAAGATAATACAAAACAAGACAGGAAAAGTGTTATAAGATAAGGTGTATCAAGTTCAATACAATTCAGTCCAAACTCTGGGGATCTGAAAACTGAATGGCTATTGGTTGTATATACAAGTTACTTTTCTTTAGTTTAAAAATATATTATCGCCATAAATATAAATAGGATTAGACAAAAGATTACAACATTTAGGAGTCCCGTTACCTATTATAACTCTTACAGATTCAGGTTTGTATATCGGTTTGATCGTATAAGGCGACTAATGTGGGGCCCATGCAAAATCTAGGGTTTTAGTGTAGAAACCAAAAATTATTTTTCTCTACTGCAACAAGTAGAAACTCTACTTTTTCCTTCCGTGTCCTATTTACTCGTACATTTCTGGTGGGGTCTTCCTTGGCGCTTCTTGTTAACCCGTTGTCAGAATAGTGTAAGCGGATAGAGTGTCATGCCACTTTGCCTATGGTTGTGACATTACAGTAAGATGGCATCTGTAGACACCGTCTTCGTCTGATATAGTGCCTCTCAAGGCGCCCCATCATCGGTAGACACCGTCTTCGTCTGATATAGTGCCTCTCAAGGTGCCCCATCATCGGTAGACACCGTCTTCGTCTGATATAGTGCCCCTCATGGCGCCCCATCATCTGTAGACACCGTCTTCGTCTGATATAGTGCCCCTCAAGGCGCCCCATCATCTGTAGACACCGTCTTCGTCTGACCATATCTATTACGTAGACAGACAATCTTAATGAAGCAAGCAAGCAATGTCCTTTCTCTGGAGCACTACACTTCCCAAAGAACCTAACGAACGGTATTATTGAATACTTGTCCCTTGACTTATGGAAATATTTACAATCATGACTTATTGTCTTTATTCAAGAGGATGTCAACAAATGTAGGATTTTCTACAAAGTTACATTCGTATACGGCAAGTACATGATTAATAGAATCTATATCACTCCCGTGTGATGAAGACAGAGATATCTCAACGAGACTTTGCCGAGCGCTAAACCTAAAAATATCTCATCCCGAGGGTTGAGATTTCTCTGTCTGCATCACACAGGAGTAATTGATTATTTTTCTCCCACATTTTCATATCGTAAAAAATACCTTCACTGCGAAGTTGTATTCTTGACCCTAATGCACCGAACTATCATCAATTAAATTCATCAACAGTTCTTACTTTTTCACCATTTTTTCCTTCGGCAACACATTCGCATATTTTTAACTGTCGGAATGCTGAACTTGCCATGTTTTGCTTACATGTGTATTATACATGTGTGTAAAAAGTGATGATGTTATCGGTTTTGCTAAAAGTGCACAGGGTCACAGGTCATGTTGAAAGAAGTGCGTTGTCTGTGACGTAATAGCGCGTGTCAGCTGTTTTATCTTTTCCCTACCAAAAACGGGAATGTACCTGTGAAGTGTGGGAGAAAAGCTACCTCTTTGTAGAAACATTTTAGAAATTCTAAAGAATACAACATATGGTGATGTATAACTGGTTACATCCCTCGTGCAAAAATGAGTTTTGTTTTCCAATGGGAAGGGAAGAAATCGTTTGTTATGGAGACAATTCCGTTGTATATTTTTGGAAAATCGGGTTTGGACTTTTACGAGTTCGCCTCGGGTTTGGGGTAATGTCTACCTCCACCTTTTGAGTTTTAAGCTTTCTACTGGTATGGAATAGTAAAACTGCCACTGTGCATGTACATGCTGCTTCCAGCTGGATACTTTCTAGTGAATATGGGTCCTTTTTGAATATTTAAGAATTAATTAGAAAAGTTTGGTCACGATACACCGACAATTTTGTGTTTAGGATTTGATTGTGCATTACTTTTACTAATTAACCAGTAACGTTTTAGCGAGAGAACAGATGGTGCTAAGTTTGGAGATTTGCATTTCCAGGAAAACATTGTGCTTACATTTCGGTCAGTAGGGGTACTCAGGTCCATAAGTACAGCTGCCGGTGTAATTATGTTTGACAACCTTATCTGAGAGGTGACGCATACAAAATAGTCATGTGTGATATATAAGGGAATAGATCACAAGTGATTGTTTGTTCATATGCCTAACACATTTCATTTTCAAATGTTACCCGCAATATTGGAGACATTATTTTCGTGACGTCACAATAGCTAAACGACACTATAACTTGCATGCAATCATTTAATAACGTTCATCATAATAACAGTTTTACACTCATCACGGGTCCATCGTATGTTGTTGTCCTAATGCAAGCTGATTTCATCAGTCGTTCTATTCATTGAATTTTTCCGATGCACCAAACTTTATGAATGGTGGTCTTTGGTTGTTTACAAGTACTGACGGAACACATCGCGACTTGGTTATATTGTAAGACTTTTTAAAACGTAAACATGACACCTTTTTTAATAGTTGATTGAAATGAAGACCACTTGATTAAGGCGACTACTATATACATGGACTTCCGGTATGGTGATCTCTGAATACAGGTCGTGATTTGAATTTGATATCACGCTATGTTTGGAAATCAGTAACGCTTTCGAATGGAAATTATTCATGTATGGAAGTTGTGGTTTTTCTTAGGACTGTAGTACAGAAATCTGAATTATCTAAAGATGACAGTCTGTGTTAAATTGTGTGGTGTTACAACGCTTTTATCAACGCGAACAATTGTAAAGAAATACGCCAAAGCTAAATTTATTTATCGTGTAAATCACATGTTTCAGTGCGTTAACGTCATGTTTAGAATAAATTTTACCTCATTAAAGTTTTTATATGTAGGCCCTTCCCATTTCACGGGAATGCAAACATAGCACATTTCGAACATGCACCAGTAATGTCGATACTGATATGGTCGTTAAAAATCAACACCGAATGCACTAAGGATCTGACTACAATTGTCGGCCGATAAAAAGCTAAGCTAACATTTGTACAACCAATCTGCCCCACACCAGACATCTATCTGTCAGAATGTCTCAATCTGGTGTCAGGGCCAGATATCTTCAGCTGTCCAAATGTCTCAGTCTGGTATCAGAGCCAGACATCTTTAGCTGTCAAATTGTCTAAGTCTGGTGTCAGGGCCAGACATCTATCTGTCAAAATGTCTCTGTCTGGTGTCAGGGCCAGACATCTTTAGCTATCAAAATGTCTGAGTCTGGTGTCAGGGCCAGACATCTTTAGCTAACAAAATGTCTCGGTCTGGTGTCAGGGTCAGACATCTTTAGCTGTCAAAATGTCTCGGTCTGGTGTCAGGGTCAGACATCTTTAGCTAACAAAATGTCTCGGTCCGGTGTCAGAGTCAGACATCTTTAGCTGTCAAAATGTCTAAGCCTAAGGGCCAGAGGAAACTGGGGCTAATCTTTAGTTATGATTGATAAACAATCATCATCCGATCTTTGGATACACTTTTGACGCGCAAAATGTAATAAAAATATAACAATTCAACCAGTCCTTTAAACTCTACGTTTTGAATAATCATTATTTGCACTGAATGCCCCATTAACCTAAAAATATGCGCTTATCAAACAATACGTGAAAACAGAAAAATGGGTCAAAGTTCATGTTCACACTCAAGTGTAAATGCGGTTATCAGTCGTGATCTACATTTGTGAATTTTGTGTTCTTTAATAGAATCATGTTATGAACTGTTGGTAACCTTATTTGTTCCCATAACTAATCACATTTTGATAAATATTCCAACTATTGTATGGAAAAGTCTATTGGTAGTATACATACATTTCTATATTTAGTTTAGGAGGCACGGTAGTCTAGAAGTATGACGCCGGGCTCGTGGCCGAATAGTTCGAGTCACGTCACGGCACTTTATATTTTGTTTTATATTTGAACAAGATATTTTACTACGCTTGTTCCAGTCTACTCAGCTGTAAATGAGTACGTGGTTGGGCAGTGCTAGAATTGTTGAATGCTAGCTGTGAGCGCCGAAATGAGAGCACCGGCTGTATGCTCCCCAGGGAGTTGAGAAAGGTATTGACTGGTTGAATTGCACAGGCCCTATAACCACGGATGATAATTTGTGAACCGCTTTGAAACGACTACGAACTATGTTGTGATAAAGCGGTATATAAGAACCTCGATTTAACCGAACTACTCGGTAGTGAAGCGGACGTAATACCTTTCAATCAATCAATCATTTTTTTTTTTATTTTTTTTTTTATTTTATATATTGGACCATATTTGTAAAATTTCAAAACTAAAATCGATATGACCGTTTACCTACAGTTCCTGCAGCTATGGTAGTTCATATCTTCATAACAAAATCAACCAAGTACACATACGTATTTTATGAGGATTTTTGATTAAAAAAAGGGTAGTCGACGTCGACGTTGAATTAAACTGCACTAAATTGTAATTAAAGTGTTGGATATCATGAACATTGTCATGTTTGTTTTCCTGTTCTTCAGAGTCGTGCCGATACAATAGGGATACATTTGTACCTGTATAATGCCAGCTTTATATGTCTTTATTCTCAAAACGTTTTTGACAGACGTGTGTCGCATGACGCAATTGTACTGAAACAATTATGTATGGTCAGACAAAGTGAAAAAGTCACCAGTTTTAATGTTAAAACTGAATGATAAATATTTGAAGTTAACTAATAGCATTTGAATCAGTTTATTGATATTTGAATATTTTTTTCTTATACTCAAGAAAACATGAAGATGTCACATGCTAATAAAATTCATCTCAATCTAGAAGGATTCCTATACTCCCCCACAGCCAATATATATATAAGGATGCATTGGAAACTTTATACATTTCATTCATTAAATAAAAAAATGTCGCCTTGCATAATAATAAAAACAGAAAGGGAGGGGGGGGGGGGGGGGGGGTATACCGCCGGTTTGTTTATCAGACAGTCGTTAGATGTACTAAGCATACATGATGACATTAGACATTTTTTGTTCTGCCTTCTTTAGAAAGCAATATTGTGATCCACCTTTGATCGTCCCACCAAAATCAGCTGCATGTACGCTACATTTAGGTTGTGAAATTATAAGTTTTGCAAAATTTACCCGATCCCTTTTCATTCTTTTGACAATAAAAACCCCAGTTAAAATTAAACAACTCCTTTTGCATAGTTTCATTTTTAATACACAAATCATTTCAATAAGTTAACGGAACATATGGCATATGACAGCATAAACTCCGGAGGGTTTGTACATTATTGTACTTTGACAAGGCAGAGACATGCATCATTTGTATGTAAACTGATTTTATGCATCTCTGGACCAGGTGTATAGAAGAGCAAAGTAATCAAGAAAGTAAAAACAAATCCAGAGCCAAGCATGTAGGACATCTAAAGATGTTACTTAAAACTTTGATCTGCGACATGATAAAATGTGTGTGGAAATAAACCACAGAGCATTACTTCAGTGTATCCAAAACGAGACGGAACCCAAAATGGGACAGCGCCCGAAACAAGAATAAGACAGTACCTAAAACGAGACCGAGACAGTACCCAAAAACGAGACAGTGCCCAAAACGGGTAAGTTCCCAAAACGGGTCAGTGCCCAAAACGAAACAGTATCCAAAATGGGACAATACCCGACAGAACCCAAAACGAGACAGTGTCCAAAACGAGTCAGTACCCAAAACGAGACAGTATCCAAAACGAGACAGTACCCAAAACGATATATTGTTCAAAACGAGACAGTACCAAAATCGAGACTTTACCAAAACGAGACAGTAACCGAAACGAGTCCAAGACAGCACCACAAACGAAACCGAGACAGTACCCAAAACGAGACCGAGACAGTACCCAAAACGAGACAGTGCCAAAAACGAGACAGTGCCCAAAACGAGACAGTACCCAATTCAAAGAATCATTTTTCACTGCATGATACTTATACTTTAATTAAAATGTATATCGGCTTTATTGGCTGCTGTTTATGGTCACACCAGGACCTTTTCGGATAAGAAATAATAACGAAAATATAACTTTTTTTACTTAACGTGTCATGCAGCACTATATTTTTGGATATATAATTCTCAATATTTTTTTTTAAAACTATTTTAAATACCAATTAGAAGAAATATAACCAGAACCATTCTTTTAACTGGTACATACTTGAACTATGTGTACAGTTACACCTGGTCAAGAATATACGTGACCTTATTACTTTTTTTTACGTTCTATTTATAGAATCACATGCAGGAAATATGAACAGAGGATGGTATCTATTTATGAAAAATAAATTAAAAAAATATTTCTGAAATGATACTATGATATGAAATACATCAATATTTGACTAAAAAGTATCCCGTTTCGGGTACAGTGACATGGAAAGATAACATCCAATATTAACAAATATATCGAGGTATACAAAGTTACATTAATTTATTTTATTTTTAAGTTGACAAGAATCATGCTATCAACTGCATTTTTCTATAAACATTAGTGCAACCTTCAAAATTAATTTGTTCCTAAATGATTTAGTTGTAAACAATAACAATCAGGTAACTTGAACTTCCACCGCGCATAACAAAGCTGGAATGCAACCTAAACATTACATTATTAGAGTTACTTCCCTTCAAATATTTCGGAGGAAATGGCGTGCAAAGTTGGCTGATCAAAACAATGATACCGAAACGTCCTTAACAAAGTATGTGAAGGTAGGAAATGTATACTCAAGGTAACATTGAGTGCGTTACATTATTTGAAACAATGCATACAACATGTCTGATGATTAATTCAGAAACATGAGCTAACTGCAATCTTTGAAGTTTGAGCAGTCAATGTCAAATGGCAAGTATGATATTTGGATTGATATGGTTATAAATGATTGTCATCAGGTAATTATATTCATTTGCACGGGAGAAAATGGATATATGCCATACTATGTAGCGTTTGAAAGGTTTATTTGACATAGGTGAATTTTATCATGTGACTTTGAGTTCATGTTTACTTTCAGTTTGGTTTGAACACCGGATGCTATTTAGTAATCATAATAACTAAAAGCGGATCCCGGAGAGTCCGGATTTTTCAAATAGCATGAATTACCTTTGTATGACTCCAGAATTTCATCACAGTATGATTAAATGGAAACTGTTTGCCAATATGTTGAAATAAATTGTTTCATTCATAAATCATATATATAAGGCAACACAATGGAAACGATTAGTGCAAGCTTAATTTTGTTCCGTGGCAAAAGAAAATACACACTGCAAGAGACACAACAAAGATTTCATATATGGTTATGATTCCATGGCAACTCCTCCAACACATGAGCGTTCGTTGTTTATTCCTTCACCAAGCCGGAAATAGAAAATAAACAAAAGAAATCACAGAATAGAGCAAAATATGGCATCTTACAGGTCTGCTTTATGTCAAAATTTTGTCAGTGATTTATGTCACAATTTTGTCAATTACGACTTTGCTAATTAAATTGAATCCCCCATATCTAACAAGTTTGGGATTGTACAGCTTGGGTAAGACTGAATAAAAGTACAAAAGGGAAGAAAAACATATAAAACATACAAAGGTTTTAAGTTTTAGCCAGGTTAATGTATCATAGGCAAAGGTGGCCGTCTTGGATTGCAGATCAACACAAACAAAAAGTATTGATTAAACCCCGATATCATATTAGTCTATGTTTGAATTCAACACCAAGTTGTGGTCATATTTTTATCCCAAGGCAATTGATATAAAAAGTGCATCACTAGGCCAGGTGCTAAAAGTGATATATCAACTCTATGGCACCTATATAGAACTTGAAAAGATTGCTAAAGTGCAATTTGCCTGTGTCTATGTAGAAGATTGAAATCTACCAGTTCAAGTTCTTTATTACTTTAAGTCGGTTGGCTTATCAGTTATAACATATATACAAAACAATACAGAGACAGCATACAATATGATACACACACACATACACACATGCATACACACACACACACCTACACACACACACACACACACACACACACACACACACACACACACACACACACACAC
>NW_018405184.1:131880-172545 GCF_002113885.1 Mizuhopecten yessoensis
TATACATGCTTGTATGTCTTACATAATATTTCTTAATTAGTTTCAACCTTATATCAATATAGCAAGAACATTTTTAAATGAAATGGAACTCATCCTGGACATCATTCAGGTCACATACTGTACACAATCTGTTTTGTCTTTCAGTTCTATTATATCTGCCACACTCAATATTTAACTTATGTGCAGACATTCGAATTTTACATATTTGTTTTAAATAATTTATATTTACAGGTTTTGATAAATAATACTAGTGACCAAAATTACACACATACTGATACAATGCTCCTTTAGGAGAAGATTGATTTTTTCAAAACATTCTTGTCTGAATATGTCACAAAGACGTTCTTTTATAATATGAAAAGTGCTATTATTTAAACTGGAGGATTCCCACACATTTCCAAGACCAATTCTGTATAATTCTTGTTTTACACTCATTAACCAAATGTCATTATTACAAAGCATATCATCATAGCATGACCTTAGAATACAATTTCCTACATTACCAAGATCCCTTAAACGACCGTTGACCTCTCTAAAAGAAGTAAAAGATATACACCAAAGTGTCTTTAAAAAGTCTTTGAAATCCATTTCCTTGCGTTTGCTACATGAAATGATGAAACAAACATCAGCTCTCAAGGACAATACATTCTAATGTTATTTATTGTAATGTACATGTATTTGAGCTTGAAGTACCCTTGTAAGCTACATATAAGCCTTTTTTTAAATATATACATATTACTTTGATTACGAACCCTGTTCATAACGCTGTACTTTCTGTGGATACATCTAACCAGGTGTCTTGCATGATTTGGAAGCATTCCTGTT
Source organism: Mizuhopecten yessoensis (assembly GCF_002113885.1). Classification (NCBI taxonomy): domain Eukaryota; kingdom Metazoa; phylum Mollusca; class Bivalvia; order Pectinida; family Pectinidae; genus Mizuhopecten; species Mizuhopecten yessoensis. Next base: position 132,706 of record NW_018405184.1, read on the forward strand.
GTTAACTAATGAATATAATGTTACCGTGACAAATATTTTTACACACCTTCAAAATGATTTTTGGTACACAAAATATTGTCTGACTGTAAGCATAAATAGTCTGGTTTTTTTTAAATATATTACTACATTTATATTTTTCTTCGTAAGTGGCATTCAGTTTTAATTGGGAAAACTTAAGAAAAATAAGTAATTTTGTAAGGGTTTTCTCCCCTTAGATGGATATTATAGTGCTTGTTACTAAAACTACTTTGTAACTTTATGGTTCCTTTACGGTATCAGTAATCACAAACATAGCTAGATAAAGAACCAGGGGACATATTTCATCACATTAATTACGGTACGTCTATAACAGTTGTACAATGTTTTTAGAACGATCGGATGGACAAAATATTTGATTGGCTACAGAATAGAACACATTTTACACACATTTTATAGTACCATGCATTGGGCAATGAAGTCGAAAATAGCATATATGCAACAGCATCAACAAATATACTAACATGTTCCATACAGTAGCTCAACTATTTACCATTCTATAAAACATAACTGCTATAGCGTCAACAAGTTAATGAGAAATGACGACATAATGCATCTTTATTGATGTATGTCATTGTGTTGGCATAATCACCATGAGTTTAGTCGTACTAACTTTATATAGAGAATCTGTCATAGTTTTCCCTTCATATTATATTTACGATACGAATTTTGGAATTTACATGTTTGCGAGCCTCTGGCGAGCAAATATGGAAAATCAAAAACGAGTATCATATATCTTAATATGAACTGAAACGAATGACAGATTCTTTTTATCATATAACATAAAATAAACTGTATAATTGTGATCTAAAACGAACATTTTGCACTTGGCGGCCTCTGAAACAATGAAAATTTCGTCCACTTCACAATGACTTGACGTCACATTGATTGTTCTTATTCGATTGTGACGTCATTTCCGGAGTGATATTACACACGTTTCATAAACATAATTTATTTGATGGCTTTATGGCACTGCAGCACACGGTATTCAAATAATTAATATTTCCATTTTCTGTGCTTGCATCATTTGGCGAAAATGAGATTCATTTTTGCAACATCACTGCTATTGATACACTTTAATGACGTAGCACAGTGCGTAATTGGCACACGTCCGCCGTGAAATAGCCCTCAATGTAGTTTAGTTATGCAAATATGATTAACTTTAAACACGAAAGGCTTAATTTAAAGCTCGAATGGAGCGTGTAAGGTACATGATAATACTATCCGACTTGTGTAAATTCTACAAATTAGAAATTTGAAAATGAAACTATATTCTGTGTTTTGTTGTCGTTCTTTTGCTAGGACCCCCAGCGAAAGTTTTACATTTTCCCGCGAAAACACGCTGTTCTCTCTACTGAGTTGCTCCATGCATAAGTAGAAATTAAACAATGCCGGTATGATGTGCATTTATCCTTGGATCGGAAAATTGAAAGCAATTGAAAATGTAAATATAAGGAATGCAAATTATTTTTTCAACATACATGAGGTCATTACAACATCCGCTTTCTGGACGTATTTACAAAGAAGCGCTAACGTGATTCATGGAATATGTCCAGAAAGCCAATGTTATGACCTCATGAATGTTGAAATAATAAATTGTGCATGATTGTCTTATTTTTTTGAATGTTTGTTTGTTTTTTGTTTTGTTATATCTGTTCCGATATAAACTGAATGCGCTAATGCAAAATCATTGGTAAATCGCTTATAACTAAACAAATAGCTAAAACGTGATTGAAACAGAACAGTTTCTAACGATTTCATATTTATTTACAGAATGGCGTAGGCCATTGTCAGGTCAACATATGCCTTTTCCCCAGTGACCATGGCAGAGGGAGGAATCGGTTCGTGGGACGATGGTCTCCTCTTCAGCGATGATGACCTCTTCTCGGAGGGTCCAGGAGGAAATATTGGACACCGCCAACATCTGCAACCTTTCCGGTTTGAAGCAAGTACTCCGTCTCCGTCACAAGGGCACGGAAATGGAGGTTATCGTAACAGGAATTCCAGTGCTTCATTACCACCAACTGAACTGTTAGACAACGCAACTGGGGAAGAAAAGGAATCAAGACTTGAAGACAACTCTGTGGCATCAGAAATGCCGAGTAGTTTGAGCGGTTCTGAAATCACAGACTGCCCAATTTGTCTGGACACACTGGAACGCCCGAAAGCTTTACCTTGCCTACATACCTTCTGTTTTGATTGTCTTGGTTCTTTTATAGAGGAGAAGGCTACGAAATCTGGGTTCTTGTTACCCATCAGAAGTTTTCCTTGTCCGATCTGTAGACGAGATAGTTCACCAATTGATCCTACTAAACCCCACACAGACTGGTCTAACCAGTTTCCTACCAACAATATTATGCTGGAGTTGATCAGAATCGGACGTTTACCGGAATACCCCATACACAATGCAAAGCAGTCAAACAAGCCCAAATCAAAGTCCAAGGGTAAGGCGAAACCTCCTGAAAACAAATATTGTAGAAACTGCCAAATATTTAACAGAAAAACTGTGAAAGCAAACTTACATTGTGAGCAGTGCTCAGTTAACCTCTGTGAAACCTGTGATAGTGTTTTGCATCTACATGCTCCCGATCACACACGTGTTTATGTTGATGCTGAACAGTCAGAATTAAAAATAGAATTATCTCCCCTGGTGACTGTAGATCAAAGACATTTTTACCATTCGCGATTAGTATGCAGGCGGCATGGTGGAAAGTTTGACTGTTTCTGTATGTCGCATAAGGTCCCGATATGTGTCGATTGCATGAAAGAAGAACATTCGACATGCGATGGAGTTCACACATTCAGGGAATACTCGCGGATCTTAAAGCGAGAACGTTCTGAATTGAAAACAACCATTAAAAACAGCTTGTCAGCTATGGAAGCCATGCTTGGACTTTTCAAACAACACATACATGCAATGTCTGATGATCGCGAATCCAGCGTTGAGCACATTCGCGACATGCGGAATGACATCAATAACCATTTGGACGAAATGGAAAAGGAGTTAAAAGATCAGGTATTAGAAGTTTCGAAAGGAGAGGAGCAAGTTTTACTTTCAGTCGCTGAGCGATGCGAAAACGTAAACGACGGGTTAAATCGTTCTTTAGTTAGACTGAATGCTGCCCTCCAGGATGGTGATGATCAAAAAATCATATCGGCTGCGCTGTTTTGTCACGCCCAGATACAACAGTGTGTAACAGTAGTGAAGGAGATATCGGGATTCCACAGCTTGTCTCGTCTTTCAGTCCTGATCAACCCTCTTTTAACAGCTGCGCTTGATCTAGACACGTTCGGAGAGACAAACTTTGTACGGGAGAAAACCGACCTTCCGTCATCTGTCCGGAAATTACTTCCCTTTAATGTCAGAAGCGCGCGTGAGATCTTGCGATACAATGTTCGTACTCGTGAAGACCGGTTTCCGTGCGGAATAACCAGTGCCTTGTACCTGCCAAATAATCAGGTCATCTTGATCGACTTCCCGAACAAAGCCGTAAAGCTGTTCTCGGATTATGGCCATCTCGTCATGCAGGTCCGACTATCAAGTGGTCCTTGGGACATTTGTAGCGTTGATGATCTTACTTTTGCGGTCACATTACCTTTTGAACAAATCATAGTATTCATTCAACGTGACCCCATGACGTCCGCGTTAATCAGAATCCGCGACATCCGGGTCAAAAAGTGCTGTTACGGTATAACTTTATTCAGAGGAGGACTAGTGATTAGCTGTCCGTCAGAGTGCAAAGTCACCCTGTTCAATGTTTTGGAAATAGGTAATAAATGTCAGTTAACCCAATTTTGTAAGTTACCGCTTCCATGTTGGCAGCTAGTGACAAACAACTTTCAAAGGGAGGTTATCAGCACTCATGACACAGAAAATGGCGGCATATTGAAGGTGTCTTCTCTCGATAAATTTTCAGAAAAAGCTTTTGGCCCAAACCTCGTCAAAGGACTTCGAGGATGTGACGTAGATAAAGAGGGAAATGTATACATTTGTGGACGGAAGACCAGAAACATCGTACAAGTGAGCCCTTCTTCCGGAAGTAGAGTGCTGCTTACTTTAGCGCATGGTTTGAAAGAACCATCGACGATTGCTGTGCGCGAGGACAAATTCTTAGTAGCGGAAGTGGCAAGCAGTGACGTCGGCATATATGAACTGTTCTGATTTTGTCATTTGCTTTTCTCAATCATTTACGTAATAATTCAATCAAATCATCCAATAATATGATACTGAATGAAATCGGTGTATGAGATATACAAATGTGCTTGGAGAAAGGAATTAATATTTTTTTAATGTTGTTGAGATTTCAGAGCTGTACAAATGACTTGCATGTAATTAGCATTTAGCTTGCTAGGCCATGATAAATCCTGATAAAACACTATTACAGAACAAATCTGTCCGAACTACTTCAGAATGAAATGACTTTTGACATGTTCATAACCAGGGGCTGCTATATTTTCATAAATTCAACTTTAAAGGTAAGTGTCTTTCCCCGGTGACTTAATTGTTTGTGTAATGTTATACCATGATTTTGTTAAATCTAAGAACATTTTTTTTTTTTTTTAATTTTTGTATGTTTATTGAATTTGTGATGGTATTTGGTGTACTGCTAGTAACATATTACCTGTTTAGTTCGTCCTAAAGGAAAACAAGTGCATTTTTGTATAATCAGCATTTCTAATTATGATTAATAATGTTAACGTTTAAATGGACATCACGTGAAAGACTCACTTGATATGTTAATGTAGAATTTGAAGAAAAAAAAGGGAAAAAATATGCTTCACCATGATGTTGTTCAAGTACAAGATTAAATTCCAGATATCAATTATTTCCTGCAATGCCTGACCCTCTGTTCTGATAGCAATGTGTTATGAACGCTTACAATTCGTCACGTGTTTACACAGTCCCATACGTGTTGCATTTCCTATTTTATACCACTAATGAGTCCTAAATGAACGATATGACCATTTAGTGCAGTAATTAGTGACATTGTTTTGTTTTCTGCTTCGGCCTTCCATATTCTTGTTACACGTTCCGATCTTTCCTAATTGTTGTGATTATTTTGCAAAGTTATTTGTGATCTAATTTATTTGATTTTCTTATCATGGTGTACGATTTTGTAAAGAGGTATTGTATATATGTATTTTGTTCATCTCAATGTTATTATGTTGAAGTTTCTATATAATAGATTTATGGGGAAAAGTATTTCTTTATTATGTAAATATCCATTTTGGACAATTGTATATACTATTACTTAATACTTTTGGTAGAAATAATACATATCTGTTTTTTCCTGATACTAGTAAGATAACAAGTTTTAGAGGTGCTGCTACATTTGCTGTTATTGATGATGGGCATTGTATTGATTTTATCATGTGATTTTTCCCCCTTTTTCTCCGGGTTGTTCATAAGTTCATTATGGCAGCCATTTGAAAAACTCTTTCAAAATAATTCCAGTTTTAAAGTTCTTATTTGCCAATTCATCTGAAACTTGATTACCAGTTTTTGTTCTGAAAAAAACGATGTTATTTTTCTGGTTAATCAAAAATGCTATATGGTCAACCTGTTGTATTGATGGTCTTGATGAGGTGCTATTTCTCACGTCAATCAGAAATTCGAATGACATATTGAAATATGATCGTGGAATGTCATTTGAAGATTTGGAGCGAAGTGGAAAATGGGCGAATACTCTTTCTTTAAATGATCCAAAAATGCTACGATGAGATGGTCTTCATGAATGGAAAGGTCCAATGAGCATTTTAAATTTATCAAAAATGCGTTAATTGTATCACCAGAAAATCATTCTATCCCCCTTATTGAGTGGTCAGATAATATATAGTGTAGTTCACATGGAAATAATGCTTTTGGATATGTTTTTTTCTTATGTATTAAAAAGCACTAGGAAGCAAATTTAAATTATATATATTGAGGCCTAGAGTCAACAAAATCGACAATTCCGTAATTTTTTGGTTAACAATTTGTAGAAATGTTTATTAATAAAATAATATAGAAAATTTTACGCACATGTGTTATTTTTTTAAGGATTTGTTGAATTTGAATAATTTTCAGTTTTTGTTTTTATTTCTAGCTACAAAGAATATCTATTGTACAACCAGGTGACCCTTGGGGCATCCTAAGCTTCTTTTAATCAAATATGAAGGGAAGCGAATGGCAGATTCTTTTTATCATATTATACAAAGTAAACTGTATAATTGTGATCTGAAACGAATATTTTCCACTTGGCCGCTTCTGAAATGATGAAAATGGCGCCTGCTTCACAATGACGTGACGTCATATTGATTGCTCCTATTTGATTGTGACGTCTTTTCCTGAGTGATATTACACACGTTACATAAACATAATTTACGTGATGGCTTTATGACACTGCATAACACAGTATTCATATGATAAATATATATAGGTAATTAAGAAATAACTTTGTCGTGGGGAACTGTCGTTATTCATTGTCGCTCGCAAAATTGTGAAAGAAATGACGACCGAATATATTTATAGGGACGCTTATCTGGTTTTACGCAATCAGAATACTCATTTCAACCTTCCATGTCAACTCGAACTTGTTTTTGTATATGACTTTGTCTCAAGGATGTACTATATCTGGATCCGATTCACGGCTCCCCGGGTTTACCGCTACGTCAGCTTTCTTGCCATCACACCGTCTCTACCAGATGGGTTTCCCCATAATTGGCTGTACTTACTTCCGCTTCAACTGTGACGGCATATCGTCGCTTTTCAAGGAGGTTGATTAGCGTAATCTTTTTCACTATTTCCAGAAATTAAGAAAATTGTATATTTGCGTTCACGCTTACAAAACTAGATATGTTATTTAAGACAAGCGAAAAACACATTATTTATGACAGATAGCTTTCAGTGATTTTTCAAACTCATTTAGCATAGCCTTGGTTAACGCCTATGAAATGCTTTTAATAACAAAACGTCACTCATAAAATAACTAATATATCACTGACATGAATGCCAACATTTTGTATGTACATTGTACCACGTTTCGCATCAAACACTGCATTAAATCATTATTACCACTCTGGCATTTCCACTTTATATCTCAACTTCCGATGGTAATCATATCAGCCATGAATGTCATAGCCAATGTGTCGACGTTTTTCTTAATAAGGCAATACTCGTATCGTTGGTTTACACTGACCTGTTTTTGTGGATGACTTTTCTGTTCTTTAATAACTTATATACAGTATGACACTGCTACTGGATTCGATCAGGGCATCTATGATGATAACTGATATACAGTATGACACTGCTCCTGGATTCGATCAGGGCATCTATGATGATAACTGATATACAGTATGACAATGCTACTGGATTCGATTAGGGGCTCTATGATGATAACTGATATACAGTATGACAATGCTACTGGATTCGATCAGGTCCTCTATGATGATAACTTAGATACAGTATGACACTGTTACTGGATTCGATCAAGGCCTCTATCATGATAACTTATATACAGGATGACACTGCTACTCGATTCGATTAGGGCCTCTATGATGATCACTTATATACAGTATGACAATGCTACTGGATTCGATTAGGGGCTCTATGATGATAACTTTTATACAGTATGACACTGCTAGTGGATTCGATCAGGGCATCTATGATGATAACTTTTATACAGTATGACACTGTTACTGGATTCGATCAGGTCCTCTATGATGATAACTTAGATACAGTATGACACTGCGACTGGATTCGATCAGGGCATCTATGATGATAACTTTTATACAGTATGACACTGTTACTGGATTCGATCAAGGCCTCTATCATGATAACTTATATAAAGTATGACACTGCTAATGGATTCGATCAGGGCATCTATGATGATAACTTTTATACAGTATGACACTGTTACTGGATTCGATCAAGGCCTCTATCATGATAACTTATATAAAGTATGACTGCTACTGGATTCGATTAGGGCCTCTATGATGATTACGTATATACAGTATGACTCTTCTACTGGAGTCGATCAGGGCCTCTTTAATGATAACTTATATAATGTGCGACATTGATACGTGTTTATGATACATGCAATTATTTGAATAAATGCTGGATATTGATATATTGACTTAATTTGAAAATCATTGAAATTGGTAAATATAGGTCCTGAACTTCTTCAGTTGGTATCCACAGTTAATTTGAATGCTAACTTGAAATGACAAATTCCATAAAGCGAGCTTTCTTTTTCCTATACATTAACATATACGGTATAACCAGGAAAACGTTAACAAAAGGCACTCACTTTCCACGTGCTAAAATTATCGTTATTTATTAGTTTTTGTCGAAAATATAACAACAGTGTGCATAAAGTTTTATTTGGGCAGTTTTTGATCAAGCAGAGAACGCGCCAGTTTTGAGGGCATCACACGAAGCCTTAAAACCTGAACAAATTACTTCATTGGTAATAATTATATAGAGAGATGGGGAAATGGCTGTAGACATAGGGACTACCTCGGAATATCTGTATATACGTGCTTGTGTAAAATCTGGGGTGATTAAATGTGTTATAGTGGGAGTAATCAGTGTAGTCAAACATTTGAAATCCTAACAAATGTTGAAGATGATCTTCAAAGAGACTAGAAGTCTTCGGCTCGTTAGAATTGTGGGGACAAGGAAGCCATTTCGTTTGTTTATATTTGCTATACTAAACGTCAAGTTGTACCTGTGGGTCAGAATTCGCCGGTTGCGGTAATAAGTCAACAAAAGACGTCTCCACCACCTCCTGGCTCAAGGGTAAGGTTACAAATTACACTCGTGCTTTTTTATGTAAACAGTGAACGTTTTCTGTCCTTTCCATTGCTCTTGTCATTCAGATGAAGAAGATTGAAAATATATTTGATTTAAAATTTTAAGAATCATCATCCTATGTTTACTGTGGCTTTTCAAAGGTTGGTTTTATTGCATTTTAATGTCTGGTTTTATTACTGTAATAACGATGGTTGTAAAACCGTCAGATTATGCTGTATTTTTATGGTTTATGTACAATATAACACTTCATATCCACAGTACATAATCTAGAAAATAACCAAACGATTCTACGTTTCTGGTTTTAGTCATTTGAAACGCATTTTTCTTGTCAAATATAGTCTGGAACATTTTTCATCTGGTTTAAATTGATTGTAAACGTTGTAGTTCGTAATATGCAGATCAACATATTTGAATAAGTGAAGTAAAACATGTTTTTGTAATCAATGAAACATTTTTTTGTAACTTCTGATATACATTGTATTTCGTAATTTGAAAATCAACTGACCGGTTTCACTGGGTTAAAACGCGTTTTATTTGTTTATTTTAAATATAACTTGTAATTATGTTTCAACTCAATGAAGTGGAGATCAACATTTTAATGATTAGAATCGTTACACTATGTTAAAAGTCTGAAACGGTTTTAACAGGTAACTTGTATTTATATTCTTAAATAGTATAGAGATAGAATATTCGGTATGAGATTCATCAGTTTTGTATGAATACTAAAGGCTGAGTTTCGTAGTTTGCGCCCGATAGCACTCCAATACTGCAGGCAGGCAGAGGGACGGATAATCTGTTTACCCAATATTAGGCATTCACATATGAAATAGTATCAGTGTAATGTAAAGGATGAACTTTCTGTTTTAACATAAAGACCTCAAGACAATAAATGGACACTCTAGATTTTCTAATCATAGGTATAGAACTTGAAATACCAATATACGGACTGCTGTTTATCATTTTTGTTCTTAATGAATTGGCCCAGATTTGTTTGTACAACCGACCTGCGTTTCTCATGTAAATCCTATCCTGACAATGAAGGTAAATCATCGAAAATAATAAAGAATAGTTCGCTAATTGTTATTATAAACTGGTCACGATATATGTATCAAATGTCACGAACAAGACTATTCATTAATAGAAATATGAAAACGTTTTTCTACTGTAAAGCTCAATTGTAATTGGTATACATACGCGATGCATACGTATACGCATGAACACAGTCACACGTTATACAATGAACATAATTTCACATTTATTATATTTATATGTAACCTGAATTCTATGTATAGCCATACGTAAAAACTCTGATTGATTTTGTAGACGGTTTCGATTATAAGGTACAAAAGGTAAATTAAATAACTGATTAGGTGATTTGTAAAGTAGCAATTTAAACATTCAATACCCTTCATTAGTATAGAGTTCTTTAAACTCTACTATTTGTACAATGTTGTACCAGCGGGGTTTCATTCTCCACTGAATTAAGTGCTAAAATAGATCAAATATTTAAACTTTTACATCAAGTGTAAGCATGGCTGAGAATTTGTATAAGAGATTTAAAGAAAAACAAATAAAGAATAAACCATTATTTGCGAAAAAGGTAAAATATAAAGATTGCATATGGCTGATTATTATAGCCGAAATAACAGGTCCCATCCTGGTGTAGAGGTTGTTCATTATAGCCAGAGTAACAGGTCCTATTCTTGTGTAGATAGTCATTCATTATAGAGTACCATGTCCTACCCTGGTGTGGGTAGTAATACATAATAGCCCCAGTACCAGGTCCTTCCCTATTGTGTGTAGTTGTGCATTATAGCCCCAGTACCGGGTCCTACCCTGGTGTGTGTAGTTGTACATTGTAGCCCCAGTACCAGGTCCTACCCTAGCGTTTGTAGTTGTACATAAAAGCCCCAGTACCATGTCCTTCCCTGGTGTGGGTAGTTGTACATAAAAGCCCCAGTCCCATGTCCTACCCTGGTGTGGGTAGTAATACATAATAGCCCCAGTCCCAGGTCCTTCCCTATTGTGTGTAGTTGTGCATTATACCCCCAGTACCGGGTCCTTCCCTGGTGTGGGTAGTTGTACATAAAAGCCCCAGTACCATGTCCTTCCCTGGTGTGGGTAGTTGTACATTATAGCCCCAGTACCAGGTCCTACCCTGGTGTGGAAAATTGTACATCATAGCCCCAGTACCGGGTCCTACCCTGGTGTGTGTAGTTGTACATTAAAGCCCCCAGTACCATGTCCTACCCTGGTTTGTGTAGTTGTACATTATAGCCCCAGTATCAGGTCCTACCGTAGTGTGTGAAGTTGTACATTATATCCCCAGTACCAGGTCCTACCCTGATGTGGGAATTTGTACATTATAGCCCCAGTATCAGGTCCTACCGTAGTGTGTGAAGTTGTACATTATATCCCCAGTACCAGGTCCTACCCTGTTGTGGAAAATTGTACATCATAGCCCCAGTACCGGGTCCTACCCTGGTGTGTGTAGTTGCACATTATAGCCCCAGTACCATGTCTTACCCTGGTGTGGGTAGTTGTGCATTATAGCCCCAGTATCATGTCCCACCGTAGTGTGTGTAGTTGTACATTAAAGCCCCAGTATCATGTCCTACCCTAGTGTGGATAGTTGTACATTATAGCCCCAGTACCAGGTCCTACCGTAGTGTGGGTAGTTGTACATAAAAGCCCCAGTACCATNTATCCTATTACTAGGTCTAGAAACGGTATGAATGGTTGTTTATTGTTATACATGTTCGATACCAGTTAACAACCGTACAATCTACTGCACAGGAAGATCCGCTATGTTTCATATAATGGTGGTAAACCATATGAGTTGGATCCAGACATTGATACCATAACCAGGGTCCTCCGAAATGTTAAAACAGCCACGCTGACTTTAATGTTTAGTGGGGCCTAACTTTTTTCCGCACTTTTTAATGGCATTCTTTTCCTTATTCTATTACATTGGTTGTGCCGTTTTCCTGATTTAGAAATACTTGGCTAGTGGTTTTGCGGAGGCAAGGTTTAAAGACCACAATTTACATTTTTACATTTTATACAATTATCGATTATCATTTTTTTTTAAATTAAGTAAAGGAGATGCGTTTCGAATTGTAACATGATGATCTCTACTTTTGATTTAATCTATAAATAGGATATCAAAAGCGTTTCCATTAGTATAGGCTATTCGTGAGATTCATATGAAACGCGAACGAGATAAAGATTTTTCAAAACTCAAACTATTTACCACATTGTGTCAAACAAATCTTTCTTTTGTCACACAATTAAGAAAAAGAAAAGACAACACGCCTCCATTTTTACTGTGAGTTCTTGACTTCGTGTCACCCTTACATGCTACATGTCGGACATTTATGTGATGATGTTAGGTGTATGTTATGTAAGTAACTTCTTCCCTCTTCTACCAATCGGTGGCGTATCACTTAGCACCCATCTTCATATGACTAGCTGTTACTTATACAGGAACGTTAAACACCCAGAGAAGAGTAAGTAGCATACTCCTTCCGTATGTGTTGTTTGACGCATAAATGAAACAAAAGATTACTCGGGCAAGATTAATAGTCAAGAAACTGATCACCTTGTTTCCCTTTTACTACAAAGGGAGGAAAACAATAAAAGCAAAGTCTGCTGCAGACACAATTCTAGTAAAGCTTAAGTTTAATCATGCGCTGTTTGTTATAGGCATGTGTCGGTAGCGTTGAATCAACCCTTGTTGTACAGAAAGGATATAAAACGATTACATATCATTAGTGTAATACAAGCTGGAGTGAGGTTCATAAAAATGAGATGGAATTAAAATATATCTGATTTTCTGTAGGTCATAGACTCCCCCAGATTATACTGAAAAACTTTTTTATGAGGATTAATATCGGCTAATTAAAAGTCAACCACCTCCAGTTTTGTATTTGACATAATTCAATGTAGATATCTCAATCGGAAATACACATATTGCATACCGATAAGCTATCTGATGGAGATTTTCAATTGCATAACAGCATGCGTATATCTTAAAAACAAAATTGAATTATACGTGAAAAAAATAACGGAGGACCCACAAGAATAGAAATGGAACGTCAGTTGAAAGAAGCATCAAAACAAAAGGGAAAGCAACCTGAACCCCTACGAAAATGAAGTCGCACGCCGTGTTATCCAGAATAGTGGGCGGCCACCTTCTAAACATTCTAAGTCAAAAACTCTCTCTTTGAATTGTCTATTAAAATGTATAACCTATTTTTGAAAGTTGTATTTGATATTACTTTGATATAATTTTATTTCTGATGAAAGCATATAAGTGATACAATATTATAACAATATATCTAAGTTAGCACACACCTGGCCTACTTGGCTTCTTAAGTACGCATATCCAACATAATATTATTTGGTCATGAGGACGCGGTACGTATTTTTCTTAACTGACAAAATGGGTCAGTGTGACTGGTGTTATGTATTCCGAGTTTAATGTCTTCTCACAATACCTACTTAAAATTATAAAAAGGTGTTTGGCCAAAATTGATGTGTATCTCTTGCACAGTATTACGTTTGATCTTTGATATTGAAAGGTCGTTCACTTGATACTCATCCAAGACCCACATGGATGTACCTAAGCTGTCAACATGACCGTTAAAGTTTGCAGGTCAAGTTGAGCCATCAGTTTTTATCGGGGTTGACACCATACAAAGCACTTCAATGTAATAACGACTCAGCTTTTCAACACACACAGCCGGCTCAGATCTCATTGAAGTCGGAGTAAACACACACAACGTAATGGTAATTAATTCTGAATGCTCCCGTTTGGAGTTGTATTTTATATTCCTTTTGACCACATTTAGTGGCTCGGCCGAAGAGAATGGGATATACTTAAACACAAAAGTATGCTATGTAACTGCGACGTTAGGGCAAAATTACAATAAACATTACTGCGAGTTGGACACTATTTGGTGTCCTAGCATAACTTAACACTTCAAGAAGGAAAATAATGTCAAACACAATTATCACATACTTCTTCAAGTTCTTGTAAAGTGAAAGGGACTTGATGGTAAATAGAGGTTTATCGGAGATAACTTTCAAAACGATGTGTTAAATGATATTTGGTATTTGATAGATTCAATTAGATTCTTGAGTTTTGATAAAAACATTTTCATTTTGTTTTACAAACGGGGAGTTTGGCGTTGCAGTGATTACTGTAATTCGTTTTGAATTGCTGACAGAGATTTTTCTTTGAGACAGTAAGCACCAATGGTACACCCAGTGTTTATTTCGTCATAGTGACGATAATTCATGCTTAAGTGAAGATGCATTGGCATATCCATAGCCTTTGTAATTACGTCAGTGTTATTGATATCAAGCATCAACATTAAAGCAAGACTTTATCAAGTTCCTTGTTTTCCGTACAAACGATATTTACACATCGGTGTTGGTTCGATATTAATGGGCTCGCTCCATATGTGTGTTGCTTTTCATGATAAATGTCAAATGATGATAGGACAACCTATAAAAAGTGGTTTCAAAAGAAAAAAGCTAATGAAAACTATTTCAATGTCGATATCATGATCGGAACTATCTTATTTTCATGTGCGAAAATTGACATTGCATTGTCACTTTCCCGGTTCTCATTTTTAGTACATGACATTACCTGTATTTGATTGACGGTGGAAGACAGAAGACGCTTACTTTTCTCGAACACCTGGTCTGTCTTACTCTATTTATACCTTTTTAAGAGTTCTTATGTTGATCTTTTTGTTTAATTTCTATTTTTCCATAGTTTCATTGGTTCTGGGTCTCTTGTTTTCATTCCAATTTCATATTTGTTATGGCGTTTTATCGTCACCAAAGGCCATTACACATCATTAATATGTTTATAGTTTCCTATTTTTCAATTTTAATTCAAATTTTAGTTTTGTTAGTATACCTGTTGTGCCTAACAACTACCTGTTGTGCCTAACAACAAGCTTGTCAATTATGAAAACTACTATTTGACGATATTTTGGCGATTACACAATATTTAACAGCATTTGAGAAACCTTTGAGAACCGATTGGTTAATTTAGAATGAAAGACACTCTAAGAACTTAATACGAAACTGATATTGTATTTGTTTCTGTCTTCTTTGAAAAATGTTGACTTTTAATTGAGTCATATAAAAATGAAAAACTAAAGAATAAAAAGAGAGAAAAAAAGGTTGAATAATTGATTCATATTTATTTTATTTCAATAAGACTCTGCCTCACAACATCATTTTTCATCAGCTTTCCTTTTCGGTCAGCACGTAGCAGTAACGTTTACTACATTTATATTTCAATGTGTTCTTCCGCCATTTTTTCTAACGAAAGAACACAGCTGCATGACTGACTAAATGGTTCACTTGAAATTAAATAATATTCCAATATGTTGTTTATCGGTAATGATATATATAGACAGGAAAGACCTAACGGACATCACTTCAGGCAAAACAACACTGGAGTTTACAAAAACGTATATAGTCAATTTCTATAATGCCCAGGTATTGATATTGTATTCATGCGCGAGAGCGTAAGGTCAACATATGACGTGTGCGGTGATCATCAACCATTTACCTCGCCGTGATGGAACAGTGGTAACTGAAACTCGCCTCATTGTATTCTGTACATTATCAACACGCTCCCGTTGTATTCTGTGATGTTAGACAGGCCAGTTCGTTTAATTAATTGTTTTGAACCATTGATTCCCTCCAAATATCAATATCGTTTGTGTGTTCACACTATTCTGTCACGGTATCCGTCGATTCTATATCTGATCTTCCAGGATTTCACCATTGCCATTTTTTCGATTTTTGTTTTTATTGTCATAATGCGAGTTATTTTTAATGTTTTCTCATCGACTTGCCTGTTTGACATTCTTATATTATTGATAAAGCAAACAGAGTTTTAACATTACATCTATAAATACAAGCCAAATCCCTATCAGATAAAATTTCCTTTGATTGTAGCATACCATAGTTTTATCAATTTTGAATTCCAATTACTGTTCTTTTTACGCTTCTAATTATTCCTAGTTAACTATTTACCTGTTTTACATTAAAATAATACGTCAATTTTAGATTTGATTAGACATTAAAATAGCCCGTTTATAGTCTTCATCGAGTTTACTCAATATATATTAATTTTGGCAGAATTTTGTTAAAGCAATGGCGAGTCACCATTCGTTATTGAATATTCCAAAACACAATTCACACATTAAAGCCAAATTGCATTCCTGTTGATAAATAGCCTGTGCGATTTGTATTTCTGGAAGAAGAATACCCCACTTCCAGATTCAGAGGATGCGTTCGATAAGGCGTCTTCCACTTTCAGAAGTCTTTGGTCGTCTTCCACTCGAAAGTTGGAAGAAGTTATAAGCAAGATAGCGGGTAAGAACGTTGCTGTCAATAATTGACAAATTCATTGGCTGGTAGATGTTTAACAAAAGCATGCACAATTAAATCGATTTGGATTTTTCTTCTGCCAGGAAGATGAATTTAGAAGCATTTTTTGCAGATCTCTTTATTGCGTTTTACACTTTACTACTGTTCCAGTGTAATCTGCTTTGTTCTACTGTGATATTAGAACTAGAACGGGTATTGTAATTTTAATGGAAATAAGTGCCTGTAGCATTGGTTTACTCCTTGGGTTTTGAAGAGATGAGAGGGATTTGAATTATTAGCCTCTGAAATGTATATTGAAATCATGGATTGTAAACATGATGTACAGTTATATATAGAAATATGAAATTACCATATCCCTTAATATCATATAATTATATATTGGTCGTGTGGCGCAGTGGATAGTGCACTTGCCTTTCACGAAGGCGGCAGGGGTTCGATTCCCAGATCGAACGTGAAAAGGTATGGGGTCACCTGCCCGACCACGTCGGTTTTCGACCGTGGTAAATAACAAATCAATGTACCCTTAACTATATAGATTGAGAGCCAAATGACGATAAGAATAACATGAAAATTGTCACCAATGCGTGGATATACGAGTACGATTATATACTCTTTTACAGTAAATGGCACCTCCATTGACACCAGGTCAAGGATCATTGATAGAAAAATAGACGATTTCATTTGTATCATCATCCAATACTTCATCCATATAAAGTCTATCGGTATTGTTTACATTGGCAACCCTTATATTCACTGATAGACAACAATTAATTCGTGCCGTCGATACACATCTCCTGACAGAGCACGACGATACTGCATCACAAATACAATGTCTAGCTTGTGTGTGTCTAATGTAACAGATACCGACTGCATATAGTAATAGTGGAAAGGAAAATAAGAGAGAAGGAAATAAAAGTCACCTTATTCAATACCCACATAGAAAGGACATATGAAAGGAGAGACAGACATGGAACAAATGATTTAATTGATTTTACAATTAACGCTTTTACCATCATATTTGAATAGACAACATTTTCCATCACAGGAATTTGCACATTGATATACGAATTGGATGTTTCTATACGGGGATCTCCCACCTGTGAATAAATGTTTAACAATCTTCTGTTAATATGTATTGTAGTACACAGCGATGCGACGGCTCTCAACGTTGCTTGTTTATGCACGAATGTTTGCTGAACGGGTTTGTAAAATATTGACTTAAACCATCGGCCTATTGGAGCTTGGTCGCTATAGCTTTATTTACCTCCTCTTCGTAGAGAGCTCTATTAGCCTCTGAGCCGCTAAAACCAGCTCACATGGACGTAGGAGATTGTGAAAGTTTGATTTAAATTGCGATGATGACGTCCATTTGTGAAGAGGTTAGTATCCAGCGCTGAATATATAACGGTTTCCTGTAATACAAGAAGGTTACCGTATTGTTATACTTTTATTTTGTATTCAAGTGAAATATCGGCACGGAAAAGTAAAGCTTAAATCTGAGTGATGTATTATTCGATCTACATTTAACTCTTCAATGATACTCGGAGAGTCACAATACGGGAGGCGGGACAGATCGGCGGGGTTCCAGTGCTAGTTCAGTGACAGCCGATACTCTGTAATTCTAGTTTGAAGGAAAGGTAATATATTTTAACCGTATGTATCGTCAATCACTGCTAGTGAATTTCACTGGATATGTGTAATTTCTACAGCGTAAACGGTATTTGTAAGTTCACTTGTAACTTTAGGATATATAAATACAGGACAGCTTCTGATACTCTACATTGGTGGTAGAGATCTGCTATTAGGATATGCTCAACCTAGAACAACATACCACAAGGTACATCATTATAGAAATTCACGATTTGAATTAAAGATGTTTTGAACTTGTAGTGGCTGATTTTTTCTAAACAAAAATGGTTTGGTAATTGTATTATTACACATGTTTTGCGTTAGTCAAGGATATGTCTAAGGAATCGTACCTAATATATATATATATGTATTTCTATATTTGTTGTAGGTTCTTATGGAACAATATAAATCTGATGTACCGGAAGTTAAAGGCTGTTGACAAACCGTCATATGCATTGGCACACAAACTATCTAAACACCGCATTGTTAGATGTTTCATTGACAACGGCGTAAGTTTGTATATAAATCATAGGCTACAAACGGCTACGAACTGTTTGATTATTCTATGAGGCTGTTTTTTTATAGAACTATAGTGGTGCCATAGGAATGTTGTCCATAATTGAACGTGAATGAAGAGGAAGCGAATCTATACAGAGATCCGTCTTAGAAAGCAAATAGAATTCGACGAAAGTTTCACCTGTACATTGTAGGAGCCAAGGATCGTTTATCTTGATCATCGAGAGGATATCGGACGGATTTAAAATCCACAACGGTAAAGACCAGACTATGCCAGTTTTAATAACATAAAACTATGTTTTATTGATGTACGTAAAGTAATAAAGACAATGCGTTGTGGGTCGTGAAAGACTTACAAAAAGCCATCTACAGGACTGACAATATGGGCAGTACTCAGTATGAGAAAGTTGTGGCGGTTATCTCGAAGAGACCCGAACTTCGACAGGACTTCGAGATACAAGGGCTGCTGCTATGGCTTCGGAAGAAATCTCAGTTATTTTCGCAACTGAAGACAGGTAAATGTATAATCATCTTACTTTAGATCACCTTTATTTAGAATTCCTTAGAAATCGTCCTAAAGTTATTTAATTGTTAAAAGGATGTTATGTTATGGAAGTATTTATATTTTATTTTCATTATTTCATTATCGACATTACGTCGAGGAAAATCTGTAAGGATACGCGCCCTGAAGACAAGAATGAATTTGTTAATAAACTATTGTAATAAAATTGACCCATCGCAACTGTTGACTCGTATACATGTTTACAATGGAATTGTGATTCTCCCCGTGCGTTGTTGATGTGATTGACAATACTAGGATGGGGTCGTTATCTGACAAAAATGGGTACGCTAACTATGCAGCTATCCGATATCATGGTTACCTTGGGATTATCAGACATTGCATAGTTGTAGAGAATTCATTATAAGATTAGAAAATCAAAGATGATATACGCAAAACTAAACAACATTGTATTATTATACAAAGCAATTCAGAAAATGTCACTGTTTAGTTTTTAATATACGTCAACATCATACATTATATACCGTGAAGCGAAAATATAGGTTTTGCCGAGCAAATACAGATTTTAAATTTTTAAACAGGGGTAAATATTCTCTTCCTTGCGGCAATTAGTTGCAGAGAGAACAGATCTTTGACCTATATAAACATCACTGTACTGTTGAGGAGTGGCCGGGAACATGACCGTCCACATTATCACCATTTACAATGGAGAGCTATTACACAAGATAGGAATGTAAAGCTAGAACCTTAGTTTTGATATGATATTAGTGTTCATCAAAACAAATACATAAGAAATTGTTTTCTTGAAATTTTGATATCATTGTTTGTTCGAAACGTATTTTAGATTAACAAAATATATTTTAAAAGATAACAACAAAATTGTGATTTTCAGTAATATAGTAAAGAGACGTACATTTTTGATAAATGCAAGCTTACAAAATGACATGGCAGAGACACTTAATGGAATAGAGATGTTTGTGACTACTTATGATAAGTAAAGTGAGACAGGGGCTTAAGATAATATGTTTGAATGGTCAAGTTTGTAAATAATTCAAACACGGTAGATACGATTAAAGGTGGATGTTTGAAGGTAATTGAGATAAAAATGACTGGGTTTAAAGCTGGATAAATTGTTTGTTTAAAAATATTAATATATACACGAAAACGACCTGAAAGATAACTACCTAGGTGATATGAATGTATATGGAATCGGCATTGAAATCGAATAATCTAGTTTGCTACACAAGCTGTGCGTTTTTAAAGGCTCTAAAATATGATATAAACCATGTCATTTGTTCTAAATTTGTTTATTCAAAACACCATATTTATGGTCTAAAAATGTAAAACATAAGTTAACCCATATTTCAGATTGACGTTATATAAAATGTCGTATAATTAAATGGCAAGATTTCAAATACACGGTGTACTTTAGCGACACTTTTTAATGCTGGGTTCACATGCCTTAACGAAGGCAATGAATTGCTTGACAACAAAGGTAGATTGTTGACTTATCATACAGGTGAGAATTTGTTTTGTTGCCGGTATGTCCCTTCAAAATGACAAAATATGTTAATTTTCTCACGAGTCTTTTCAGTTAATCACCTGTGCCAGCAAAACCCCGTAATCGTGTTACATGCACGCCGCACTTTCATCTGTTTGCTCAGAATTAAAACTCATGCAAGTTTCACCTGGGGACAAATTTATTTTGTAATAATGTCCGGTATTCCGTGAAATGAATGGCATAGTGCGTTATTTTATGTGAAAAAAATGACACATCTAAGAATGTTCAGTGTAAATGTAATAATTCTTTCTGGGGAAATAGCAATAAGGATGCAAGCTTTACATGACATAGGTTTTGATATATAGGCCACTTTGTGAATGAAAAGCAATCCATCAATATGGTATTATCGTATTTGCGGTACAAGTTTCTTTTAAAGGTATGTTTACAAACATCTCGTCTCCGTCTCTCATATGATAACTGGGGTCGGCTTTGTGAAGTGGTGGATAACATATTTTACTGTAGGAATACCAGGGGAATAATATATATGGGAATTACAATCATTACCCCTCTCATATGACGAAAGAGTACAAGATGACTTATCCCGAATCAAGTTTCAATATTCAACTGATTCTGAACAACGGATCTGTTATATTTCTTGTTAATGAGACACGTGTCTCCTGTAGTTATCGCCGTACATGGTATATAATTAAGATGACATAGCTGATATCAATCAAATATATCGCAATTAGTTTTAAGTTGCCTCGTTTATAATTAATTGAAAAGGAAACTGGTTTGATACATAAAGTTAATAAAAATGTTCCTTTACGTTGAGGTGAATCTTTACACTGTCACCACGTTTAAACGCTTTTAACAAAATGGCGCTGGACTCACCCTTTCTCGTCCTCTCATTTTACGACGCACAAATAGTGCATACACCCTTACAGGTGAGGTATGTAGTTATTTGTAGTATCTAGGTATACCTATAAATGGTGCACCTCATGTTTGCTGTGTGCTACTTGATGATCTCGGGAATATTTCGAACCTCATAAATTGGTTGTTCGGTACTCTGTAGGTCCATAAATGCTGTCGATTGATATGTGGTATTAGGCTCTGTATAAATATGTGTACAAATGTTTCATCTATGTTGGCTGTGTAATACTTTGTAGACCATATGTGGAGCCTAATCAGGTAATATGGTACTTTGTAGACCATAGGTTGAGCCTAATAAGATCATGTGGTACTTTGTAGACCATAGGCTGAGCCTAATTAGGGAATTTGGTACTTTGTAGACCATAGGTGGAGCCTAATTAGGTAATGATGTACTTTGTAGACCCTAGGTGGAGCCTAATTAGGTCATGTGGTACTGAATAGACACACGTGATGCCTTCTTAGATGGGTTGTACGATAATAGAAAAATCGACAAATGTTGATCAGGCTGCAACATATTTGATATTGGTATTGGCAGTGAAATGAAGAGAGTTTTCTATGGTATTTTTCATACATACCAGTGGTTCCCCTAACAGAAAGGATATATATTACTATGTGTACCCGCGAGTGGTGCCCTCTCAGGCGTGTTGTATAATGCTATGTAGATTTGTCTCTTGGTTAAGTTAATAAAACATAAAATCTAGACCTACCCGTGTTTGAGTAAAGGGTCCCTTGTATAAACAGATTGAGTTTACTTCAGGTAAATACACCAGCGAAAGTAGTTGAACGGGTCTGTATGTTTACAACACAAACCTCAGTTAAAGGGTTGTCTGTTTATTCACTATATAACGGTATTCATATTAAGCATATCGGTTTTGATAAGCTACACACTACATGGGAAACATTCAACAACTATTCTCAACAATATTACATGTACCATGTTTTATTTACTTTTATGTGAAAAAATAAAATACATATTATCCTTTTTACAAAGTAATTGTTAATCGAACTGTCCCCAAATTTTTATTTTGTAAACTATCATTGCATCATATTAAGATTTCTGGTTAATTAACTAGCGTTAGCTCAATAAAATTATTGGACCCCACCACTTTAAAGTATACAAATGTATCGTGTTTACATTTTATACATAAGAAGGACAGCGTGGTCTCAACGCCTTAGGCTGTATCTCGTTCAAAGAGGGTTTTATTTGACTTATATTACATGTTGATTACGGTGTAAAAACTTCCAATGAAAAGATTAAAAGAGTTGTAAGGCATAAAAAGTGAAGTGTCCAGCCGTGATTAAAGGTAAAGGTGTACTCTGTGTGTGCCGGGTGGTAGGTGTCCCAGGAGGGTAGGGGTGACAGCTCAGTAAGGGATTTCTCACGTCAGGTGATGCTGTTCTGGGTTGTTCTTTGAACGATTATACAGAGTAAAGTAATGTTTTATTTCGTTTAACTTTGTGACTCAGCAATTCTCTTATTTGAAAAAAAACTATCAATGTATTCTTATTCAAAACCATATACCTATTAGTTAATTTGGAAGGAGGACCGCGATGCACTTTCGTACTAAAAATATTATACTTATGGATAATGTATTTTCAGTACGTACGGGGACATATTGAATATTCCCATAACGTAAAGGCATTGGTGGCAGTAGTTTGGGTTCGTAGAGTTACTGGTAGGTAGTTTGCGGGCACTGGTAGTTTATATTTTCTGTACTTGCGGATATTATTGGGTTCTTCAGCATATACGGGCACTGATAAATATTATTTTCAGTAGTTATGGGTACTGGTGGTAAGTTAGTATTCAGAACGAGTAGATTGTATTAACAGTACGTTTCTCTTCAACAACTTGTCTATACATAAAATCTTATCGACATTGATTCACGTCCCACGTGTGCCCTGGAAGGTCAAGTGAGACAAACGGAACTTGCCTTTTGGCCATCTTTCTGCTGATTGGTGTTGTACAGGAGACAAAGACATCTAAAGAATAGGAAGGTTTCTCCAATACATATTCAATAATTTAATACAAAGCTAGCAGAAATCTCTATAGATTTGTTTGCTTCAAATGACAAAGTCATTGACAGTTTACAACCCACATACCAGTACATGCATATGTTTTTCAATAGGCAAACCTCTAATCAACATTTTTCGTACATAAACCCAGACCAGTCCAATAACCGAGGGAATAAACCAATCACTCTACATATTGCAGATTAAGATATTCTTTTAATCTAGTTCTATGTCAACTTGCTATACATCAAACAAATAGCTTTGAGTTAAAGTCGGAATATATATGCAATCGTTATTGTCTAAAGTCTGCCAGGAAGAGGTGATAGAGGACACTTTGTATTTGCCTTTCCCGTTTATCTATCCGACCGTTCGTCTGTGATTGTGTCCTTCAGACGGTTGATGTTATAACCCCTGTATCTCTCAGCTAATGGTTGGAATATAACATGACTAGTCACAGTTGTTCGCCAGGACACCGGGTATACAAACAAAGGCTGTAGAAAGAAAATGACATAAAAAAATGTCACAGGTTTTTGGGAGTAGTAGAATACTTAAAATGCTGGAAGTCGAAAGTCAACATAACAGTTAATTCCATTCAAGTTGCTGTCTCTCAACAGTTACTCTGACACTTTCGGATCCCAGAAATAATAATCATTACCGATAAATGAAACATGACTTTTAACGACGATTACCTTTTACAATATTGTTTTTTAATTAGTTCTTTTTACATTTGATGAGAAGTGGCACGTATTATTTCCCGGTTCATTTGAACATGGCATCCTCGTGTGACGAGTCAAGGATAAACATTTATCTATCGAGTCGGGGACAATTGTTTGTCGTCAAACTGTGTACGTAGAGTTAGGGTTGAGGTAACTATATGCACACGTGCATGTCGATATTTACATCACTCTTGGGTTTAGACAATGTCATTGGAATCATATGTCAAGGTTTTCCTGCCGTTTGGAACATGCGTGCTACATAAATATCTTTGATATGAGCATCGTCATTACGGTATAAAACCTGTTATTGATCATTGGTCATTTGATGGTCATATATCAAAATACTCACAGTAGTATCAACCGTGTGATAGTTTATCGCCGCCATTCTAAATTTACAACGACACGTTACTCATGACGTGGTAACCACTGACGGTTGTTTCCATCGCGGAGGAATGTGAATAGAAATTTAGGCGGGCCGATTTCAAGCCGAGATGCGTCACAATAGATCTCGATTAATGTATTTCCAGGATGATCAAAGAGTCCGGATCGGATTTATTTGAGATTATCGATCTCAGATGCTTATACCGCTTAGATTAACGTAATGATTGTGCTATGTTTTTGCTATCAGTTGAATACCACACGCCACCTTGATTCTATTGTAGAACAAACCCCTCACCTCCCATGATTGTTTAATTCAAAAATATTGAAACCCTTCCATTCTTAACATACATGTATTACGAAACGCTACGATAGTGGTTACTCGAGAATAGGACTTTAATCCCTGAGGCTGCAACAATTCTATGTGACTAAAGCTGTGATGAGTTTCCCAGTGGCGGTATCAAAAGGGGAATCATTTCTAACAATAGATCAAGTACCGTTACTTCCGCTCAATCCATTTCGCAATCAGGACAATGTTTGTAATATAAGAACGCTAGCTAACACAGATGGAGTCGTGTGGTCTGATTTATGGAAACCAA
Source organism: Mizuhopecten yessoensis (assembly GCF_002113885.1). Lineage (NCBI taxonomy): Eukaryota > Metazoa > Mollusca > Bivalvia > Pectinida > Pectinidae > Mizuhopecten > Mizuhopecten yessoensis. Next base: position 157,757 of record NW_018405184.1, read on the forward strand.
TTAAGGTCGAAATCGAATACGTATTATCATTTCGCGCGAATATCTTTTGTAAGTGACAGCTTATCTATCAGTAACTTCCGATTATTTGATTCGTTATCAGATCGGCGCTTGCACTGTAAAGAGCACTGCCAACATTGACAAAAATACAATGAGATTATCAAACACAGTCATTGATGCTGAACTTTTTGAGCGATAAATAATGATGAACACAATCAGTACTGTATCTCACGTGCGTTTTTTTCACTTTTGACATTAGTTTGGTACCTATCCCGTTGCGTCTATCACAACAGTATACGAAGGTAGTCTTAGTTTCTTAATGAATAAGAGTTGTGTTTCACGGTTTGGGTGAATATGTTGATATTTTTCACGAGTGCTTACAGTAATTTACCAGTGAAAACAAATAAAAATCATTCAACTAAAGAGTGAAATATAACTGCTTTTATCAAAACACCAGGAATGTTCTGTTTATGTGGATTTTTCTTTATTAAAGAATTGTCTTCCATGAACAGATTGTCTATCCCCGCCCAAGTTTGTAGAGACCGATGCTGTATTTCGACGATGAAATAAGAAAACGTTTGTTCTATCATGACAATGCCTATTGTTTGTTATTTTCACACAAAATCCTGCTCTCTGATTTGTTAGTTAAGTGTGAAAACAACAAGAACGTTTTTTCATCACATTAGGAAAAAAAATCTACTTTATTTTAACAGCAAAACCTTAAACATAAATCTCACTGTAAACAAAAATGTAGTAAATACAAATGCTACCATGTACATGTACTTATAAGAGTTATAAATGTAGAGTGTATATGAAATGTTCATAAACTATATCTGTCGTCGTTGACTACTGTGACGAACATGGTAGATAATCCCTGACATTCATTTAGGATTAAATACATCGATAGTTCCTAGTGAGTGTACGTAATATTACGATGACTAAATGGTCACTAAGGTCTCATTTTGTTACTGAGCTTTACAGAAATGAGCTTCAGTGTTTGTTTTTGTCTTTGACTCTACTCGCCTAAAATAGATCAAGAATCCTTAAATCAAATTTACACATTAAACAATGGTTGCCTTCCAACACCAAACACACAGGTCAATCCCCGTCTTTCCGACGCTTGTTTAGGTCTTCAGCTCAAGTGTTCGGGTGACAGGATATCCGTGTTAGGTCATTAAGTGACGGACTTGTAGCTATGGTAACAACACAACGACGTCACGTGTATGCCATGTTAATGGGAATAGAGTCAGGTCAGGAGATAGCTCCTGTATACGAGGTAGGATTTAACTTAGACATGATGTTCACTGTCATTTATTATTTCAACAGTGTGTGACACACTAGCTATCGTTAATTCCGGATATGCCCTGCCGTTTAAGTCGCAAAATAAAACATTGTATTCTGGTGTAGTGAATATAAATTAACATACTTCATTGGCTTTTTTTTAACAAATGTGTTTAATAAAACAAAATAAATGTATAGACGATATCCACCAGATACTTAGACGAGATTAGCGTTGTATTTAGGTCAGTCACAATACATTGACACCCTAACAACGAAGTCACCAACGTACATGTCGCTCCGGCAGCTTAATCTGTGTAAAAGTCTCTCTCAAGGAAACGGTGTTGTTGTTGAAAAATATATATTAGAAACTAAATGTGTTTTCTGATGTAAACACAGCTATTTGTTCCTTCATCATATTTTTTCATTTTTATCCTATTTTGTGTTTTTTCCTAATTTATTGGGTTTTTTTTAAACAATATGTTAAATTATTTAATTATTTATTTTATTTCATTTATTTATTGTCAGATTTGAACTTTTTTTTATCAGAAATGTTCCGAAATCTGGGAAACAAAAAACTATGTAACCAAACTAAGTATTTTCTAATCCATTTTATTTCAATACATCACGAGTTATTCGCAAACCTGGTGATAGTGGGACATCACATATACCTGTAGGGTAGAAAACCTTTTAAAATTCAGTATCGTAAGAAAAATGTTAACACTGTAAAATGAAGATTTCAATACATTCATGATCAACTTCCTTAAGCTAACAATTACCAAAGGATGCTAGGAAAACTGATAAATAATTACTGTGGATCAGTACGGGGATCGCCAAGGTGGATCGTATATCGGAAAGTAAATATATCTTAAACATTATACATCAGAGATCCAGATAAATGTTTGTCCGACAAGGACAGTAAACGTCGAGTCAAGTGGGTATAAGGACTGACAGGCGGTGGCTAGGTACGTGAGAATATCCACATACTGTTCACAGCCCGTGTTCATTTCTGTGACAACCGGATACTAATTACAAATCTTATATTGATCTATAACAGTAAATATTTAAATTCCATTATAAATATTTAACATCATGATTTAAATATGCAATTATTTTTTCATATATAATTATATCGGTTTTACTAGCTAACGTAAGACAATACATTTTATTTTATTTATTCTCGATATAAAACATATTACTATACAGGTCAAATGGTCCGGCAACGCTTGGTCACGACATCCATAGCATTTAAAAGTCCGTAGAAAAAATAGATAATGGAAAACTGTCAAGTTCACACATATAATCGTCGCCCAGTGTGTTAAACAAAGGATGTCGCGGGCCAACTCTATTGTTTGTATCCTATTATATTCTTGGATAAACAAAACGAAAAGGCTAAATATATTTTTGTTTGTTTGCCGCTATTAATTTATCTGAGTCGACAGGTGAAACTCTGTATCAGATCCAAGTTAAGGCATTAATCCAGATAGGGAAATTACAGCCTAATTATCACCTCGTGATAAATCGTTAGCGATTAACAAATTTTAATGTTTGATAATTTTCTCGTCAATATAACCCTAAAAATCAATTCCCGCTGTGTCGTCTTTTAGAGCAATGTTTGTGGGGCGTGTTTCAATGTTTAATAACGTCTAATTGATTGTGACGTAACAGGCGGGTTGTGATTTGTAGATATTTGAGCAAAACATTGTTTTGTCGTTTAAACTTGTTTGCAGTGTTTGAGCACATTTTTGAACTCGAATGAAAGCAATCTTAATGTGAAATTCAAAATGATGTAAAATGTACTTTGCTTTGTATAGATTAAATTTCACTAATGTAATGTAAAGGTAAAAGACAAACTGAATGAGATAGAGCAATCTAAAGGCTAAGGTTTTGGTAGACTTGATTGGCAGAGTTACAAAGAAGACTTTCTTGAGCAATATGACTTTTAAAAACAAGTGCATTTAAAGGTAATGAGTTCATTTTGTCCTCCGAGGAAAGACATTGTTATATATGAACACCCAGGCCCAAGCATCATGAAACAGTCATATAGTTTAATCTTAATATTAAATATCGTTAAACAAACTACATGTCGTGAAAATCACCCAAAAAATCTAATTTCTAGAAATTGTTAACTTTTATTAAATCACGTTTTGATAAATAATTCAAATATCAAATACAGTAAAATGTTCGGAAATGAGTCTAAATCACTGCGTGATCCTGGGGAAAAGGCAAGAAGGTGTACCTGTACACAAATTAATGATATGATTGTAGACAGTATATATGTTAATATCATAGCTATGAACAACATACAGGATTGGGGAGCTGGAGGCATACAGTTGGACATATGGCCATGCAACCATTAAAGTTTAATCTTGTAACTAATGGATCTGATTATGACTCTCCGAATGTCAAAGTACTATGCCGTCACTGTCGTAGACAATTTATGAGATATTTGCTTTACAATCTAGGCAGTTTATATCCGGTTGGATTAGTATACACCCTTTTCGGTGAGTGGCTGTAAAGTAATAAATCTAAAGATGTCCCGATGCAACAGCACGACTTACCCGGGTCGTAAACCGAAAGTCGACCTATCTTGTAAAATGTAATTGATGTGCAATCATTGAGGATTGTACTTGAGTTGTAGGTACTTAAGAATGCACACGCCAGTTTGTGTATTCAACCTCTTAATGTCAAATCTTATGGAGGGTTTCCTTTTATGTCATTTGCATTACAATACAGTATTTTATATTCTTAATAGAGGCTGAACAACGTCTGTTCGTAAAACAAATATGTTAAATCTAAAATTGCCAAATAATTCTTCCTGTTTATTTATACATAACATCTTCAATCAAGGCAACATTGCTAAACATGTGTACTTCTAAAATGTCGAGGGATTGATAAGATGTTGTCTTTCGGTGATGAAAACGTGAAAATGATCACAGCGTAATAATATCACCGTACACTCTCCTGTTCTGTAAATATAATATTTTTCTCGACGATTTTGATAAAAACGGATGAATTCATTTTTATAATCGCTTCCCGGCTAAACATGTTATATTTTATTCTACCTAGTTCTTAGTCTATAACTATTATAAAACTTGTTCACCCCAGACACAAAACAATTTTCTACCGTTTTGACTTTGTATAACACTCTTTGAAGTAGTATTAAATTAAGTCTTACTGATATTTTGTCCACCTACCTGACCTGTACATTTACACTAAGTACTAAAATACTGAATTCCATGAACCATTATATTGGAATATTTCAAGAGAATCCAATCGGAACTGATAAGACTGAAGATAAAGACAACTTCTTTGATCGTTCTTCCTGAAATCCTGTCGGAATCGAGCGGAATTTGTAACTATTCCAGCATGAACATATTGGAACTCTTCCTGGAACGGTACCTGTAATCAACCGAAAGGGTTACATAGATTATTAATTGTCTTCGATAGTGATCATCTATATGGATAAAACACGAAATGCTGATTAGCGTTAAATTAACCACAGATCAAAGAGGATCGTGCAAAAAACAGGACTTGTATTTACAAACAATAATGAAGGGATTTGCATATTCGATGTAATTAACCGAAGTTGTTATAGAGTATACAGTATACAGCCGGAATATGTTTTAATTCTTAACCAAAGAGGCTGTCAGTCTGTCTGCCTAAATACTGGTGAAATGTCAACCGTGTCTAGTACGGCTAGTATTTCAGGTCAAATGCATACCTCTTTCTATTGATGACGATAAATATAATCAGAATACCTATCGTGACATAGAACGTGGTCTTACAACTGGTTATGATACATCAAGTTTCAATAACGTGCTGTACCGGAAGTGAGGGGGTATTATGATAGTGTAAAGCTATGGTGTACACTGGTAAACCACCAATAGCCATTCAGCCGTGAAATTATTGCATTCATCGCTGAATACGACATCGCTGTATAATCGGATTGTATCAATAGCATCAATCCTAATCGCCTTATGCAAACATTGTTTGGATATGTGTTAGTTCACCTTGGTAAAAATCAATTCAATTGTAGACAGAAGACACGCAACAGAAGAAACAAAAGAGAAAAACATATCTTAAAGAATGACAACAAATCTACACTTGTTGATAATGGACATATTCTACAACTACAAAAATGTTGAAAGTTGAAATGAATTTACTTGAAGAGAATGAAATCTAACACACATGACACTTTGTAAACATCATTAATGCTATGTATTTGTACATTCCAAAGTTTCTAAGTATAATTGGATGTCGACAAATCTTATTTATATTTACTTCCCACTTATAGTATATAGATCGGATTCGTAAAGAACATTTTGTAGTCATTCGCGACATGAGGCCATCCACTTACCTCAGTATTTGATGACTAGTAAACAATGTCACATTTACGTTCTAGTTTAACATATTGAACAAAGATACAAAAGCATTGTTTACTTTTACTTTTCATTGTTAGACGTGAAAAGGAAAATTTCAATATTGTATCAGATAATGTACTTGATGAATCGATAGAAAAGCAGTTTGCACTGTATACCACAGGGTAAAACATGCTGAGATTTCAATTATTCCTCTTAATAGAATACTCTGCAAAGCTAAATAGAACTGCACTTAACTTGCATAAAGAAACAATTATCTTTATGAGAATTGCATACATGGTTACTCCTTATATTTGAGTATTTCAAGTGCACAATGAAGACAATGAGCACTTGTCATTAATTATTTACATACCATTTATTTACAGTCAATAACTCAATAGCAAGCACTTTTAATTTTTGATAGTTTTATAATGAATTTGCTACACCGAGAAAAGTTCAATTACATGTGCAATACAGTCTGCTTTATGAAAAACAATTTTGTGAAAAATAAAATCATTATATATGCAATTACGCAAAGTGACGATATTAACAGTGTTGGCAATAACAGCTACCTTTATATAATACTATTTCCTAATGCGTTGAATAGAAGTATTCGAGATTGAAATGTTCATGAAATATTATTTTCAATTCAAGTTCCATAACTTAGATTGTCTACCACAGGTAGTAGATCATGCGGATTTCCTTTAGATAACTATACCATAGAAAATATTGCCCCACCTTATCAAAATAACACGCATGCGGATAAGGTATCAAAATTAATGCTTTTACTCACAACGTTGACAAGGGAAATTTATTCATGAATAAAAATGAAATATTATTCATGACATTTCTTAAAATCAATTGTGCAAAAAGCAATCGTTTATTTGAATATAAATGTGAATAATCTTTTTTATTGATACGTTAAAAAAGATGACAGGAACATCCGTTGCTAGCTAGGAAGCCGTGAACATCAGCATTTAGTTTTTCAAATCATTAACATGGTGATGACCTGCATGTCTGGTTATTCGTTATATCATTGAAATATCATTCTAGCCTAACTGAAATCTAATAGCAATCTTCTGTATTTTCAGATTACCTGAAAGATATTGTTCGAAACTGCGGAATGGTGTCTTATGATAAAGAGGAAATGATTATCAAGCAGGGAGAAAGAGGCGACTGGTGAGTAAAGGGTTTGGCAATGGAACAAACGTTACACACCGTGTAACTTGAATATACTCTCCTTAAATTCACTGTCACATATGATATACGATGAAATCAACTTCAACGTAACAAGTGTGATGCATATACACTGTGTTATTTCACGGTACAGACTTAAAATGAACCTACCAGTCAGAAATGTAGTTATACAATGTAAACCAAAATCAGCAAGTAATGTAAAACATGCATATGTAACATTCGGAAATTAATTGGGTCTTTCCGTTATACTGTAGGAATCATCGGAGACCTATCATAGCAAGACAGTAAATGCAAATTCGGATGGTATTTCTCGAATGGTTTCCGATTGAATGTTGTCGCCTGATAAGACTGGTATCCACACACAAAAAACGACATTACTTCCGATATCTTTACCGCCACTTGTTAAAACTTATTTTAGCATAATGAACTGACTTAAACCCACTGAAAGATCAAATAGTTTTTCCTTTTTTTTAACGTAAATATTCGAAATACATTTAATTATCATTAATAGTTGTAAACAATACAGTTTCGTTCAAATATATTGCCCAATTAGTGCTAGCGCCCCATCATGTTGAACAGTGCTCCATCGCAACTCAAATCTGAAAAAAAAGATGCATTTCAATAATTAATATATGTGAAATAACATCAAGATCACTGTTCCAAGTGACAAACATTCTTTTGTGTAATGTGCGATGACAGTGACCATATCTTTCCGCTTAAAAAAAATCTTCATTTTTTACTGACAATTCGTCATTAAAATATGTCTTGGATTCGGAGTTCACTTACGGATATCATTGTTTTAAGTAACTAAATCCTATTTCAGTCGAAAATATTGTCCGCTTGAGCACATAAACATATGTTAATTAACAAACAGTAGTGTTTAGCTCCTATTAGCTCAAAATGTTCGAAGAGCGTTTCTTCTGTCCTTTACAAGCAGCGTTAATCTGGAAATTAATCTGAAGATTCCAAAACATCAACCGCATCAAAAACGTTTCTAAACTACGGAGGCCGATTGAAACCCTTTTTGGTCTGGCCTACTCTATTCTTCATTGATGACCAAGTGTGTTTATGTCAAAGAGGTTTAATTGTTTCGATATGTCTTTTTTTTTGTTTTGTTTAATGCCGAGTGTAAGATGAATTTTGAATCCGGGATCGGCGTGTAAAATTGCTATCTCGCAACATTTGTATTCAAACCCGATAAGATCCTGTTCCTTTTTATGTGATAATTCAGTTATAAATCCTGACGGACCTGCAAATGTCAACGCATGCCTTGCAGGTTTATGCTAAGGCTCGTCGAGAAGCAGCATCATTTCATTAGGTCCGTTCCTATTTCAAAAACGAAGCACCCTGTAACCTGCCCGACAGTTTGAATCGGGAATATTTAGTGTGGTATTGGTATAGTCTTTTTGTCGCCATTCCGAACAAACTTTTGTTGTCTGGTGTTGGATGTTTTTGTGTTGTTTATTTCAGTTTCTACATCATCCTGGACGGTAAAATCTCTATCTTTATCCTAAACAAAGACAAAGATGCTGATGACGATGACCGCGCTATGGAGGAAATTGGTAGCCGGACACCGGAGGGGAAACTGGACAAGAGCAAACTCGGCAACTTTGTCACACATTTAGGTAAAACTGGGACCAACGATTTTTCGCAAAACCTATTTGTGTCAATTAAAATGTGTGTTTTGTTCATGTTCTGCCATGGTTTCATTAATTTTGAGTTCTGATTACGCTTCTTGTTTCTATTTCAGTATTTTGTTGTATGATATGAAGATCGAGGTTGTTATACTATGAACATTTTTGTGATGTGTATTTTGTTGTCACCACCCGAGCTCTTGGTATAAGGCGATGTGACATACCTGGGAGTTAACATAGCTTTGCATGGTGGGTGTCGTCTATGAAGCAAAAGACGACTGCCCTTCCGGAACAACTGGTCCTATTATTCTTGTACTTTTTCAATGGTCTCTATGTAAATACTTCCTTTATTAAACGATTTTGAGTTGGAATTGTGGTTTTCGTGACACTTCTGTATTCTCTAGTATTTTTGTTTAACGTTTTCCTGGGAAATGCAAAATAACAACGAATTATCTTTGCAAGACATGCTAATAATGAATAGCATTTGTGAAGCCGATATCGTGTTGGGCAGAGGAAAGTATGCAGACAGAATTTGCCTTACCTGCTCTCTCCGTATCTGCCATCTTCTTGCCGATGGTTTTTGACCGATTTCTTTGAAACTTGGTATACATAATAATCATGATATGAAGTTGTGTTTCCTTGAAAAGAATTTGGATTCAACTATTTTTGCAAAAGTAACTGCCCTTTGTTTATTTCAGTATTTGATGTTTGTCCGACAATCCCCTCCTACATTTTTCAACGGATCACTTTGAAACTTGGCATATATTATTATCCTGATATGAAGTTGTGTCTCCCTTAACATAATTTGGATTTGACGATTTTTGCAAAAGTTATTGCCCTTTGTTCATTTCAGTATTTGATTTTTTGTCCGGAGATTTTCTCAGCTAACCACTCTTAGAATAATGCAGATTTTATTTCAATGTAAGAAAGTATATAACACTATATGGCATTCGACGGGCGCATATTGTTCAGCCTCGCGGTTCTCTTGTTCTCTGTTTCTATCAGCTTTTTCCATATCATCCATATCTACCGATTGAATGAACACCTTGATATGTGTTTATTAATAGGTTCCGGTGTCCCGTTTGGTGAGGTGGCGCTGATGTCAGATGATTGTATACGTACAGCGTCCATCATCTCTGAAGAAAAAACTGACCTTCTGGTAGTTGACAGGGCACTTTACAACAGAGCGGTCAAGATTGTTCTAGCCAAAGAATTCGAGGAAAAAGTTGAATTTATCAAAACAAACCCATTGTTCGCTAACTGGGCACCGCGATACAGGAAGCAATTGACGATGGCAATGTATAAAGAGACCTTGCCTTATGACAGTGTTCTAGTGAGACAAGGGGGACCGGTGACCAACATCTACTTTGTGATAAGGTAAACATGAATACAAAACGTACTGTATCAAGCTTTCCAATACTGTATTATAAAATAAACAGAATGTTGTGTATTGCTCAGTACTGGGCTTCAAACAGTTTTACATTCCTAGAAGATGGGTTATGTATCACAACCAGTAAGAGTGTATGTGTGACGATCCGGTGACTAGGACGATACATACCCTGTCACCTTCATCAAACGAATGACCAGTGAAGCTTTTCTACGTAAAGGTGTAAAATAAGTACGACTTAGCAATATATCATCGAAGTCAATTCGTAGGTACACTAAGTTGTTATACATGTACGAAATGACGAATCATTCCGACAATATCATAATTTAACAAAGATATATATATATAAATAATATTAACTGTTTCATGCTGTAATATGTAAATGTTCATGTTCCTGTCTTGATAAAGGGACAGATCGCCCTGAAAATTTGACACATTTCTTTGTCTGCACTGTCGTTATTACGTCTTAGCCCATATTTTGTAAATAATTAGACGTTGCAATTTATTCATTTCTCTGTTGTTTATGTTAAAACATTTGTATACAGATCGTATGCAAAACACTACATTTTTGTATTTTCAAAAAATGACATGCCGTCCCTGTAAAACCGGACACATATGTAAACCGAGCAAATAGTTTGGTCCCGGTGACATCCGGTTTAGACAGGTTATACTGTATAACGATATACATGTATTTGCGTGCTGATTGTTCACGCTTATCTATTTAATACTAACTATGCGAGCATTTACACACCGCAAAAAATACTTATACAGTATACAGAAAAGATGCGTCTAAAACAATGAATATTCTACGTTCTCAACTTTCTCTCCATAGCGGACAGGTAGAAATTCAAATCGACCCATCTCACCACCAAGTGCAATATCCCCGGATCTTCATGGAGGCTCAGGACGAGTCAGACAGGTGAGACGTTACAGATTAATCATTTTACTTACAATTTATGCCATTCCTATGTCCTAAGGCTTTCCGTGCGTTTGTGTGATTACTCGAAATTCAACTATTCCTATGTGTTTTATACTAGACATCTATTTCAAACGTTTGTTAGTTTTGCCCTTTTTCGGAGTTTCATTTGAATAGCAAAAACTCGGGTACTGATTCTTTTCAGATCAATATGATTTGTGTTAATGATAGACATTCTACCAGATATGATACGATAAGCATTGCGTATTATAAAAATAGAAACAGATGATATATACTACATTGTTTTCTGTTGTATGTCCATAGGTTGATACGGAAACACGAGAGGATTCGTCCCCCAACGGAAGCACAATACTCCACCTTCGTTAAGAAAAAAGACTCGACCAAATACTCCAAACTGTGCATTTTAGGCATCAACGAAAGTATAGGTACAGAAACGTAAAAACATAGTTTAAGAACGTTACCATTCATCATTTTCAAAACCAATATCCATTTTATATCATATTACTTTTTCAAAACAGCATCTGCAAGACACTAATAATGTCCAAAAATGTGATGCTGTTTTTATTTTAAAAGAAGTCAGTATGCTTAGATGTATTTATGAATACTATTTTACATTACATATGTTTAGACAAAAGTCGTTAATTGAAAAACCAACTGACCTGGTATGTTTGCCTGTGGTTTTATAGGTGAGGTGGAAGTGCTGTTAGACCTACCGACATACACCCAGACAGCCGTGTGTACCGAAAAGACTGACGTACTTGTGTTGGAAAGGAAACACTATGAACGTTTGTTTGTCCGACGACATCCACGTACGATCGAGGCTATGCGTGGAATGTTTAAAGTAAAATTAGAAACGCGCATGAATCTACTTACAAACAAAGAGGAACTGCCATTTTTAAACCTGTTAAAAGACAGAATTGATTCATACAACAATCCAAAACCTTCCGCAGATAAAAAGAAAAAAGAGCTGACTTCTGCTTCAGCTGCTGAAAAAGAGTTCCTGAATCATAAGGGTCCACTTATAGATATATATGGACCTGGTAGTGTGTTCTACATGATCCGTGTCAGGGAAAAACACAAACAAAAGTACAAGGCTCACAAGGAACGCGGCAACTTCAAGAAGCCACTCACAAACGACAATGGTCATTTACACTCTGTCAGGGTGCCACATACACTTTTAATGGCAGCGCAAATGTCGGGCGCTACCAGAGACTCAGATGCCTTGAGTGAGCGCTCAGAGCAACCAACGCGAATTGTGTCGAGCAGACTTCCCAGTGCACGCTCACTTCCTCAACGCAATGCGCGATCCTTTCGTCGGATTCAGAGTGCCCATCGAGCGACTGAGTCTGATGACAAACAAGAAAATGATGATAGTGAAAAGAACAATGATCTGGAGGACGATGACGATTTAGACATCGCAAAGTCTCTACCTGATACTCGACAGGCCACGGTCATGTTTCCAGACACAAAAGAAGACATGGCTCTGACGTCACTTGAGGAGCGAGTCCGGGAATGGCTTGACAAGGGCAACACGTCACGTGGGTGTGCACAGGTGGCACAACTCAGACGACTTCCTATGCAGGTAGGGTATATAGTACGTGTCACCTAAAATAGCGTCCCCAGTGCTCTTTGTGTTTTGGTCATTCACGTAAAACTGGTTATTTAAATTGGAAAAGGCGCTATTAGTTTTTTGTGATAATAATCATTATTATAATTCATCATTAGGCAATAGAGTAAAAACTGTTCCAATAGGTAAGATACCAATCGTTGTTTGATTGGATATCGTCAACGATGTGATGATGTCTTGTAGATATTAAACGGAAGTCCTTTAAAATGTTAGATAAGCATGTACTAGTAACTTTACAAATATGCTTGAAAATCTTGGAATGTAGATCAGACGAAGGAATTTGGCAACGTTGTAAGTACATAGTATAGTTTATCATCTGGTTTTGTTAGATAGTCAAATCCCTTCACGAGTCTGTACTCAAACACATTAGATAGACCGACCCCTCCACAATACCAGTTCCCTTATGCTAAACGTTTGTAATTCCTATTGGTCTTCTGCACGGAGTGGAAAGTCCATGCAATAATATTTCTTTTCTCATTCATGTTATGTAGTTATTTAATTACTCAATATAGAATTAAAAATACTACATTTTTTTTTGTATTTAGAAATGCTTCAAGTTTAACGCTTATTCATATCACCAATATAAAAATGCTATAGCTGTTGCATATACAGTTGGCAGTATGCATAAACATATATTATCAGAACAATCTTTATTGTATCAGGGTTTCGTTTTTGACATTCGGAAACAGTAAAGATCACAAGTCTGTCTATTTCTAAACAATTATTATTTTACCTATAAGATTATTTTGATCATGAAGAGCTTCTATTAGCATACTCAGACCAGAGATAGAGACTATTAAGTATTAAGTATTAAGTACTATTTAATGTTCCAAGCCAGTGCTAATATGTTAATGTCTAAATTATAATAATGTTATTGTTTGAAATGCATGTAACCCAATGGAGAGGGCTTGTATAGGCATAGCCTGTTGCCCAATTCCCATTGAATCATTTGATTTAATGAAATATTTTGAAATGAAACTCAGACCTACCGAGAAAACAAAGCACTTGCTATGACCTTACACAGAAAGGTTCTAGTCACATCGTCCTTCTTTGAAATAGGAAGCGGTTCGCGTACGGTAAAATGTAATGTCCGTTCTAAAGACATTCGTTAATTATATGTGCCAAATATATCCCGCGTACAATATCTCCCTAATGTCTGTATACTTTTGTTAAACTTTGTACTATGAGAAATGACCAATTTTCGAACATTATCAATAATCAAGATATTAATAAATTTGCTTCCTCTAACATTTAAGAAAGCAAATAAAGAATATGTTTCAGCCTATGTACCCAAACTAATGCCTGTAGATAGTTAGTACAGTTAAAGACAAGGAGTCACCCAGGTGTTATGTTTCTTTAATCTCAACCAGTAATTAATTATAATACTCTTCAGTCAAAATCTCATTCTTACTTCCGCCATACACTACACTCAACAAAAGACGGTCTGCATTCCTAGGGATGGTCGGTAAGGCGTTGTACAACCATAGCTAATGTCCAGGGAATATGCCGCTTTGGATGTCTTGTGATGGTCGGTTGAAATAGTAAACAGAAATCAAAATTAAATGAATCCTCAGTGTTCACTTGGGGGGAAAAGATTGAACTGTGTAAATAAACTAACATCGCTTCCTATAGAAAGGAAACATGACACATTCACGGTACAAATAGGTCACGCTCATAGTTTACTTGTTCTTTAAGTATAACCTCATCGGCACTTTGTGATTTGCAGTTTATACCTTTAAGAAAAATATGATTTAACAAATGTAAACATGCGCAATATAATGTGCTTCCAATTCGCTTCTTTTACATAGAATATAAAATTCAGTTTATATGGTTTTGTCGTCAGAACTCAAAACAACCCTGTCATAAAACCTATTTACGGCCCCTAGTTATGAAGTCCAAGATGGCCGCCATGGTCTCTTGACCTTGAATGACATTTGATGACGACTGAGAGGTAAAGATTCATTTAAACTGTAAATCCGACAAATGTGGTGTACCTACCTTAAAAAAGTACCTACTCTAACAAAAAAGAATACTACAAAGTGTTATGTGAAAGTCTTTTATTTAGTAATACATATATTTGACACCGAGTATTAAACTTCCTTGTATTTATTTATTTATTGTAAAATAATAGTTTTAACCAATAAAAGTATTAAACTAGTTGATATATCTACAAGTATACACATACACCTGTTAACCTGCATATTAGTGATAAAAAATCAATAATAATGGCTGAAAGACTAACTTAGGTTTTCATAAAATTATGAAAATCCAAGATGACCGCCTTGGTCACATGACCTTGAATTGCCTTTAAAGACGCCCAAAGGGCTTCATCTACACTTGATATCCACTAAGTACCATGTCCCTACACTTA
>NW_018405184.1:172573-184361 GCF_002113885.1 Mizuhopecten yessoensis
AAACAAGGCACATGTCGAGGAAATGTAAACACAGCGGATTTACCCTACACAACACATGTATACATGTATATATATTTGTAAACTGCATTACATTTACAATACATATAAAGTACTGAGAAGTGTATAAACCTCTTTTTTCTATGTATGTCACTTGTGTGAAAACCATGGTTACCACATCAAAAATTACCAAAAAATGCCAAAAATTGCTATTTTTAACCCAAAATTTGACCCCCGCAACTAGTAATTTTTTTCCTAAGCTCTGTCTGAAATTAAAGATTACCTACTTGGTTGCAGAATTATCTGGGGCCCAGTAAAGTTGTAAAACTTGTTNTATATCCTAGTATCTCTAAAGTCAAACTACTTAAAACATTCTGTTTCCGATGGTTTAAAACGCTCTGTCTATGATGGTTCAGTTAACACAATGATTTTCTACACATGTTGATGAAAATCCAGTTAATCTTAGTAACTTCGCTGCATACTATGGAATGATCAAATCTCTTCAGAGAGAGGTTTTTGAACATTTTTATTTCATGTTTGATATTCAAAAATGATAACTTTGCTTTAACGTAATAAATTAAATCATGACAGAATATAATGACACCGATATACGTTTCATGCAGTTAAATCGATGAGCATACACAATTATGTCTATGTATTATACATATAAGCATATAGAAACGTATCCACTAGAAGTAAAACTATGTACTAATGTAAATAAAAGCGTAATTAAATACAGCCGAATTCGTTGTAAAAACAGATTTTTTCATTGATTTTTAATCGATATTTCTGCATAATATATTGGCTTTATAGAGAAATGAATCTCTTACTGAGCAATTCGAACTTTATTTACCACTCTATATCTCTGAAACACTTCTTGCCATATTTCAGTCGTGAATCGTCTGTATTGCGTTATCCCACCAATCGAGAACAACGCGTTTACGGAAAGTGCCGACGGTTTCCGATTGCATTGTCGTTTGTACTCCACTCTCTCCACTCTACGACCTCGGTGTTAGTCATGTAAAACCAGGATAATTGCCCTTTCATTGCATGCTGGTACTTATTTTGTTTGATATTTTAGATGCAACGATGAAAATTCTGAAACAGTGAAAAATAATCACAAATGAGTTAATACAAATATTTAGTCTCGGAATTAAAAAAAACCCAGCATTTAAAGAGTTCAAATTATAATAAATATAAACTTTACAACAATTATGAAACAAGTTTTTACAACTTATACTAATCACTTTTGTTGGCCCGGATGCTAGCGCGCGGGGGATCTGACTGTGGGAGGAAATAAAACCCACGTGGTCGGGCAGTTGACCCAATACCTTTACACGTCCGATCAGAAAATCAAACCCTGGCCGCCTTAGTGAAAGGCAAGTGCACTTTCCACTGCGCCACCCGACCACCCATGTCAATAAGGTCACCTAGAAGTTGAAGTAAAAAACACCCGGATCTTCTGGGACATGAAAGATAAGAAACCATAAAAATATTCGACGCAATTGTTAAGAGGTTTGTTTGTATGTGATGTTACGTCCTCGCTACAACCAAGGTCATTTACATCCCAACAACTACAGGGGTTACACTCAATTTGAATCTCTGCACCCCTGGAATATGTCATAGCAAAATTGAAGGCACTCTGCTAGATATTTGATTGGTGTCGAGTAATAAAAAAAACTTGACCAGCCGCTGGGCTGATACCTGTCCTTGGAAGATGACAGAGGGCGACACCCGACTTCAAAGCCAGTCAAAGTTACCGTTACACAACCGCGATATTGTTTGGATGTACATCAAAGGATGAAACAAATCTCCTTGCACACTGAGCCTTCCATTTTTCCATGAAATAGTCCAGCGGTTCAGAGAACGTAGGTGAGCGTAACCCCTATAGTGTCGAGGATGACGTCATACAAAGACGGGTACCGAAGAGAAAGATTCGGAAAGTGAGACCAAAAAAGATATAGACCGAAGTGTAAAAGTTTTGCTGCGATGGGGGCAGCAGAAGACACAACAGATTTTGTTTTATTAAAAAGATAATTACCATACTTGCCACAGTTTTACCAAAACTAAAAAAATCATAAACTGAAACTTAAATTTCGCGTGTCGGTTTTAGACTCAAATAAAAGTGACGAGCATAAATACGCTGAATCCTCCTAATACCAGGAACACAGACCCCCGGAAGCTGTCCACAATTGCCGTGTATGTAGACTTTGACGTCACGTTCGCCACCACTGTACAACCGCAACCCCGGCAAATAACGCACCTTTAACGGGACATATCACATTATAAGCTTCTCGATCAAAGTTTGACGTTTAATATGTTCAGAAGGAGAAATATTGCTGAATGAATGTCTGACATTACTTTTCACTAAATTGCTAAAACTCATAATTGTTTTTATTCTAAAATAAATACATAAATATAATATAACATAATATTCATATCGGGCTTAGAATTGTACCGTTTGGCATTTAGTACTTGTTCTGTTTTATACTTGTGTTGCCTAAACGACAATTAATGAAGATCAATTCTAGTCCATGTGTAAGATTATTTTATAAATATTTAAAAGTTTACATTTGATTATTAGATATGTATTCGCTTTCTACGGAAAAGATTTCACCGGGTATAAATTAAAAGCTGTTGACACATTTTTGCTTCAAACGCATGAATTCCAAATATGGTGGCGTCATTTTTGACATTATCGACTGGATCTTCCAACAACAGGCACTGGAATGAACGAACGTAAAGATTTTGTTTGTTTGGGGTTTAACGTCCTCGCAACCGCCAGGGTCATATGTGGACGGGTGCTTAGGGAGACAAAACAGCCAGGGTCATATGTGGACGGGTGCCTAGGGAGACAAAACCGCCAGGGTCATATGAGGACGGGTGCCTAGGGAGACACAACCGCCAGGGTCATATGTGGACGGGTGCCTAGGGAGACACAACCGCCAGGGTCATATTAGGACGGATACCTAGGGAGACACAACCGCCAGGGTCATATGTGGACGGGTGCCTAGGGAGACACAACAGCCAGGGTCATATGTGGACGGGTACCTAGGGAGACACCACCTGAAACAGAAAGTAGATAGAAAAGAAAGAAGACAGGAAATATAGGAAACGAAAACTATCCCAAATGTTGCAAAAGGACAACAGATCAAGTTTGGCTTCTTCCATATCCTTTTGGTAGAAGACACGGAAGAAAACCCCCGATTCTGCAGGACCCCCCACATTAGTCGCCTTTTACGATACACATGCAGTGGGATACAGCAGGTTTGTTTTTGATTTCTTCAATGTCCTCTAAATAGAAGACAAGGAAGACACCAACCCCGATTATGAAGGGGGCCACTTTAGTCGCCTCTTACGATAAATTTTTTCCGAACCAGCACTGGTTAAAAGTTAACGCTATGAAAATACGTTAAATATAAGCAGTGCATAGAAACGTGTTGCCTCATTTTAGTTTTATCTTACAACATTAAACGTACCTGACTGAATGTGATAATTGTAAATGTGGAAACAAACGACAAAAATAAAGAGAAACCAATGCACATATTGTAAACCTACTGACACCCATCAGTACCTCCACCCTTCCAGTTGTCACCCACCACATACAACAAAAAGTATCCCATATTCAAAAGCGCTGAGAATAAGACGTATTGTCTCAGATGATGAGGTATTCTCACAGCGTTGTGCGAAGCTCTGGGCCCGTATTCATGAAACTGTTCTCATGCTCAACCATAGATTCTGTGCTCAAACCTTCTTGTAACTCGCTTAAATAATCTCAAACGATCAAAAGGTCAAATGTGAAAATTGAAAACAGTATTTGGCTCTAAGTCTAATCAAATGTTTTTCCAAATCATTGACAAAATAAGAGTTGTTTATTAATTTATAACTTAAACAAGAAATTAGGCTTGAGCACAAATTCCATGCTTGAGCATGAGATCACTTTCATGAATACGGGTCCAGGTCCCATCAACTGTGCAGGGGATACAAAGCAACTCTGATAGATAAATCGAAGTCAGACAAATGAAGAGGGTGGGTCAACTGCAATACCAAATCCGACCTAGAACCGAGAGTGTGCCTTGCGTGGTTACCTGTCGTCCGAACATGCCACCTCTTCAAGGCATTTTCAAGAAACACTGGCAAATTTTGATTTCGTCCATTAAATTGGCTTACCGCAGACAAAAAAACCCCTTAAAGGCATGGTAGTCAGCGGTATGTTACCAACGTCTACCACTACTGCTGCCACTGGTCAATTCAAGACGCAAAGTTTTTCATTTTTGACTTCATTTTTATACCTGGTCGAGCTGGTGTGACCCGGTCCGCTATTTCGAGGTACAGATACACCGTGTCACTCGAAGTTTTTTTTTTAACATCGTGGTTACACGAACTACTTGGACATTTGTCTCACTATTCACCTGACCTCGCGTATTCAAGATGAATTATTTACTTTAATTTTAGCCTTCGGTTAATAAACGCTAACTGAGGGGATATGCATATATATGTTAGTAACTTCTGTTTGTTTATGTTTTCTGTATTGTATTATTGTCTCATAGTGACTGTTTTTCTCTGTTTAATGTGTTGTGATATGTAAATGTTCATGTTCCTGTCTTGATAAAGGGACAGATCGTCCTGAACATTTGACAAGTTTCTTTGTCTGCACTGTCGTTATTACGTCTTAGCCCATATATATCTATTTAAGTAAGTATAGTAATCATAGTAATCTTCCATCATTGGAAATCTCGATAAAGATTGTTGCGATGCCTCTTCTTTTTGCTTTATTCGCGTTAACTTTAAACGCCTTCACTTCCGGTTGCGCGCCTGCTTAATATGTAAAGTTTATTTACAGTTTATGTACACGTAATGTTCACTGTTTGATAAAAGGAAGCACTGAACTTCCTGGGATGAGTATGCCAGTTCTTGTTCAGTCGATGCTTGAACGTATTGATGTTTTCTACGGAAACTACTCAGATTGTATATGTAGGTTCCCCTTGGTCCCTAGCTGTGCATTGCAACTTTTGAGACTGATTGGACAAACAACATGGCCGACAGGCAACCATCTTGGATTTTAATAGTAAAAGTTTGTTATTGCTATTTCTCTGGAAGTATCAAACGGATCTATTTCAAATTTGATATGTAGGTTTCCATTGGATGAGATAATCACACCTACTACTGATCGCTTGTAAGTTGATTATAATTGGCAGTCCTCGTCTTCGGTGTCCGCTGTCAACATCAGAACCTCCCCCAGGTAATGAACCTCCTTGACTTGGTGTGCATCCCTCACTAACAATTTAGTCCATACTTCACTAAGGTTTTTCCCCAGGTGGATTCTGTATTTCAATAAGCTGAAGTTGTAGGAGTATCGTGGCAATTTTTAGCCCACCATTATCTGATGGTGGGCTATTCAAATCACCCTGCGTCCGTGGTCCGTCCGCCGTCCGTCCTTAAACAATTCTTGTTATCGGTATTTCTCAAGAAGTACCAGAGGGATCTTTCTCAAATTTTATATGCAGGTTCCCCTTGATCCTAAGCTGTGCAGGGCAACTATTGAGACTGATCTGATAAACAGCATGGCCGACAGGCAGCCATCTTGGATTTTGATAGTGAAAGTTTGTTATCAGTATTTCTCAAGAAGTGACAGAGGGATCTTTCTCAAATTTGATATGTAGGTTCCCCTTGGTCATTAGCTGTACTAGGCAACTTTTGAGACTGATCGGATTAACAACATGGCCGACAGGCAGCCGTCTTGGATTTCGATAGTGAAAGTTTGTTATCGGTATTTCTCCAGAAGTACCAGAGGGATCTTTCTCAAATTGTAAATGTAGGTTCCCCTTGGTCCTTAGCTGTGCCTGGCAACTTTTGAGACTGATTGGACACACAACATGGCCGTCAGGCAGCCATCTTGGATTTTGATAGTGAAAGTTTGTTATCAGTATTTCTCAAGAAGTGACAGAGGGATCTTTCTTAAATTTTATATGTAGGTTCCCCTTGGTCCTTAGCTGTGTAGCAGTGCCTGAAATGGACGGTCTCCCGCTCGCCAATGGCGATTAAAGTCTTGCTCGGACGACCAAAAGTTGTCAAAAGTGAGGTAGTCACTGGCCCAACAACAATAGTTTGGGTGAATGTTGAAAAAATTATGAATAAAAGAAATTATAGTTCCTTCCACATTAACTGGGGGGCAGTACATATTTCAGTTGTCATTACTTCAATTTGAATCAAACTGTCCGCGACTTAGAAAATGTGATGATTGTTTTTCAGATTTTTCTATATAAAATACAGCCAGTGTGTCTTCTTTGAGGTGCGAGTTTTGTGTATTTCTTTGGGGAACATGTCAGGTTTTAACTAGGGTTGAAGAATTAAAAATATAATGTTTTATTCTGTTTTACATATTACAAACACTGGCATGTTATATGTAATTTAAATGTGCTGAAGCATTGTGTTAAATGCTGTGGAAACATTTCTTCCCAAATTTATTTGGGCCACCAATATGTCATTTGGGCCAGTGCTTCAAATGTTTTACTCGCCCAAAAAATATATTTTGAGCCAGCCAATGCAGGTTCCCCACTATCCTTTATTGTTCATGTTTACTTTTGAAACTGATCAGTTAAACCAAATGGCCAACCGACAGCTATCTTCGATTTTTGACATTGAAGGTTTGTTAGGAATATCTTCAGAGATCTTTCTCAAATTTAATATGTATGTTCCCCTTGACCCCTCGTTGCGCATGTTATATTTGGAGACTGATCATAAAAACAAAATGGCTAAAGGAAGAACTAAACAGATATTGCAATGATCGATTCTATTTCTTTCACATTAAGTATGTTATACTGTACTAGTAAATATGTGAAATGACAAACTCACTTTGGAGGTTAGCTTTCATACACATCAGTATTAAGTTTAGATCAAAAGTTACCTCAATGTGCATTCACTGTTAACATGACTCGATCAAACAGATTAGAGGAAAGACGAGAAAAGATCGAACTGACAAAGAACTAATGAAGATGGTACAAAGGTGGGCGCCAAGATCCCTCTGGGGTCTCTTGTCTTTTCTGTTTACGACAACGCAGGATATTGTTGGTTAGTTTTACGGTTGACTGGTTGTTTTCTGTTTCAGCGCAGTTATCCTGTCGTTCAGTAGCTTAGATTGACGTGAAATATCTTTGTCCTGCTCTTTCAAGTCATTGGTATTGGGAAGACCTTTGTGTTTATTCCAGTTTGTAGTACTGAACGGGGGGCACTCTACAAGCTTTATTGTGACTCTTCCATGACTTTTGTTTACGCATTCGATGGCTCTATTAAAGTGGTAGATTATTTCGTTTATTGTGTCATCACTGTCCGGTGTCCTCACTACGATATTTCTTCCTACTTTTTCACCGATGTCGCAGGTCCCGCTCCATAGGTATAAGGAAACGAATTTATGTCTCTTAATTGCCTTATCAATACGCTGTATTATTAAGTCAACAAGGCTAGATGTTCTTGCACCTGACATACACCAGAGTTCAAACGGGAAACGTCCACCATTAGGGAAATAATTCCTCATGGTAAACCCCTTACTGTCCAAAACTAGGATTGCCTTTCTGCTGCTATGTTCCTCCTCAGTGTCGCAAATACTGTCAAGTGCCTTACTTATNTGAGACTGATTGGACACACAACATGGCCGTCAGGCAGCCATCTTGGATTTTGATAGTGAAAGTTTGTTATCAGTATTTCTCAAGAAGTGACAGAGGGATCTTTCTTAAATTTTATATGTAGGTTCCCCTTGGTCCTTAGCTGTGTAGCAGTGCCTGAAATGGACGGTCTCCCGCTCGCCAATGGCGATTAAAGTCTTGCTCGGACGACCAAAAGTTGTCAAAAGTGAGGTAGTCACTGGCCCAACAACAATAGTTTGGGTGAATGTTGAAAAAATTATGAATAAAAGAAATTATAGTTCCTTCCACATTAACTGGGGGGCAGTACATATTTCAGTTGTCATTACTTCAATTTGAATCAAACTGTCCGCGACTTAGAAAATGTGATGATTGTTTTTCAGATTTTTCTATATAAAATACAGCCAGTGTGTCTTCTTTGAGGTGCGAGTTTTGTGTATTTCTTTGGGGAACATGTCAGGTTTTAACTAGGGTTGAAGAATTAAAAATATAATGTTTTATTCTGTTTTACATATTACAAACACTGGCATGTTATATGTAATTTAAATGTGCTGAAGCATTGTGTTAAATGCTGTGGAAACATTTCTTCCCAAATTTATTTGGGCCACCAATATGTCATTTGGGCCAGTGCTTCAAATGTTTTACTCGCCCAAAAAATATATTTTGAGCCAGCCAATGCAGGTTCCCCACTATCCTTTATTGTTCATGTTTACTTTTGAAACTGATCAGTTAAACCAAATGGCCAACCGACAGCTATCTTCGATTTTTGACATTGAAGGTTTGTTAGGAATATCTTCAGAGATCTTTCTCAAATTTAATATGTATGTTCCCCTTGACCCCTCGTTGCGCATGTTATATTTGGAGACTGATCATAAAAACAAAATGGCTAAAGGAAGAACTAAACAGATATTGCAATGATCGATTCTATTTCTTTCACATTAAGTATGTTATACTGTACTAGTAAATATGTGAAATGACAAACTCACTTTGGAGGTTAGCTTTCATACACATCAGTATTAAGTTTAGATCAAAAGTTACCTCAATGTGCATTCACTGTTAACATGACTCGATCAAACAGATTAGAGGAAAGACGAGAAAAGATCGAACTGACAAAGAACTAATGAAGATGGTACAAAGGTGGGCGCCAAGATCCCTCTGGGGTCTCTTGTCTTTTCTGTTTACGACAACGCAGGATATTGTTGGTTAGTTTTACGGTTGACTGGTTGTTTTCTGTTTCAGCGCAGTTATCCTGTCGTTCAGTAGCTTAGATTGACGTGAAATATCTTTGTCCTGCTCTTTCAAGTCATTGGTATTGGGAAGACCTTTGTGTTTATTCCAGTTTGTAGTACTGAACGGGGGGCACTCTACAAGCTTTATTGTGACTCTTCCATGACTTTTGTTTACGCATTCGATGGCTCTATTAAAGTGGTAGATTATTTCGTTTATTGTGTCATCACTGTCCGGTGTCCTCACTACGATATTTCTTCCTACTTTTTCACCGATGTCGCAGGTTCCGCTCCATAGGTATAAGGAAACGAATTTATGTCTCTTAATTGCCTTTTCAATACGCTGTATTATTAAGTCAACAAGGCTAGATGTTCTTGCACCTGACATACACCAGAGTTCAAACGGAAAACGTCCACCACTAGGGGGGAAAAATCTCAAGGTAAGCCCCGACCTTGCTGTCCGAAACTAGGATTGCCTTTCTGGTGTTCCTCCTCAGTGTTGCAAATACTGTCAAGTGCCTTGTTTATCCTGTAACACTCATTGATAAGTTAGAAAGGGTTTCTACTCACGCATTTCCACAGCTACACCCACATCACCTTCAGAGAACACGTTGATTTTTCAAACTGGCCGCCATTTTCATTTCACCAACCAGAAACCCTGTGTCACTTGAAGAGGCCTATTCGTGCATTATTACGAAATTTGTCGGAAAATTTTACAACGGTAACGTTCATGGATATTTACCCGACGTTTATAACATAAATTTGGCTTTATAAATACAAGGATGCCGTAGATATTGATAGACTTTTTCTAACTCATACGGAGCGATTATGGTACGACCGTCTCTATTTCGCGCGCAACCGGAAGCCTATTACGCATCAAACCTACAGTCGTTATCACTTATGAGACCTATACATATATATACAAATATATACTTCTCTGTTTAAAAGCATAGTTAATTTCACGGCCCAATTAAAACAGCCATTGGATGGTATACTGATATACTTTAAAATTAAGAAATATAAAACAGTCATATGGACCCATTAAAGCTCTATGTAATCTTCTTGTGGTGCCGGTGGGACGGGTGATGGTGTCGTGCGGCGAATAGAGTGAGGGTACCTGATTTCGTACACTTTTGAAACAGATTTACATATTTTTTTCAAATACATCTCCGGGAAGATCGGATCTACTTTGATCTAAAAGATGTACGCAATCTGCGCTATATTTGATAATGTGACGTCCTATGCGCAGAACTGCGCATGGGATATTTCTTTTACCATCATTTACTTCCACGTTTCACGGCAGTTGGGGACGTGGTTTCGTACACTCTACAAATGTGCTATTCTTAATAAATTTAGCGAATATGAATTCAATATATTTTATTAAGATTTGCCGATTTCAAAGACCAGAAATGTTTTTTGAACAAATTATGATTTTTTTATAAAAAAAAACGTGTCCTTTGTTGGTGATGACATCGACCTTTTGTGGAAAAATATCAACTATACATATTCTAGTAGCAATTATTTCATTAGATAATTTATAAAAGAATTTCAATGCACCAGAAGGTTTTTGAGGCCAAAAACACACAAATATTTTAGATCAGTTTCGAAATACTCCCCAGGTGGGAGGTGGCATCTTCCTGTATCACAGTCCTAATACTTTCTAAATTTTCGAGGATAACGAGCTCATTGTCAAATTTCATGTTTAGCCATTGGTTTAGTATCATAACATGCTAATTAGATGATAGCATATATTTCGATTTTTTACTGTACTTTCTTAGTTCTGTAAATCCCTTGAAGTACATCTATCTCCCGCCATTATAGTCACGTGACCCATTGTTTACATCCGGTAAGTGTGTTGTCGGTTTGTATCGTAGATAGGCATCTATCTTTGACCTATTCCTATTCTATTCATCACTAACAACAGGTCTCATTTGTTTGTGTTTCATCTGTGCCTGGGAGTTGACCCTCAGGACGAAGACGTAATCATTCATCGTCATATCTAACGTAATTAAGATTATTTCAGCACTGTTTGCACCAGTTTCCTACTCGAGCACGATACTACCGACTCACCATCATGCCGGTAAGACAACACCCAATCATGATATTCCCCAAACTCATGGTGATTATTTCATTCTGTAGTTTGTTCTACCAACTACACTTCAACACAACACCTGATGAAAGTCTGACCAAAGTGAAGCTAACAAATCACCATCTCTATTACTTTGGATAATCGAGCAGTCACTCCAGAGTTGAGATTACAAACTTCACCTATGGCATTGGGTACTCAAGCTGCCCTTGTACAGAAACCCCCATGACACTTGCAGTGCAAATCCCACCTAAAGCACTAGACCAACAAATATCGTGTCAAATCCAGGCAGTTTACAGCACCAATAGTGACATTAACTACTGACTGAAACATGTCTCAAACAAACACTACACTGTTCGTGTAAATTCTAAAAATATCCACCTTTTGATCAAGATATAACTAAGCAATCAGGTAGAATTTAACCCAGGTCCCAGGGCGAAATTCCCTTGCATTATCTGTAGTCGAGCTGTCAAAAACAACCAAAACAGCATAGGCTGTGATGAGTGTAACAACTGGGCTCACATGGACTGTATTAGCATGTCATCTGCTAGCTTCCAACATCACACTGACCATCCGTCGGGGAACTGGCACTGTCCTAAATGTCGGTCCATAGACGAAACAAATCCCCCTGTTTACTATGCTACTAACCAGTGAAGAGCTCACAAAATAAGTATGTTTGTGACAAATGTAACCAATGGGGCCATGTTGAGTGTCTAAGATCAGACTCTATTTCTCTTTCCGATACCCAACATCTAGAAAATACATGGACCTGTCTAAAATGCAGTAATGTCAACAATTCAAATAGATTGTATGACTCCATAGTTGTTTCGTCACTCAGT